>NW_020954813.1:131074-180798 GCF_900497805.2 Vombatus ursinus
GGTAATCAGAAGCAAACACTTCTGAGGAGGGATAGGGTCAAAAGAAAGAATAGAATAAATGAGAGGCAGAATAGGATTAGGGGAAATAGAGTTAGTCTTTCACAACGTGATTACTATGTTTTGCATAACTGCACATGTATAACCCGTATTGAGTTGCTTGCCTTTTCAATGAGGGTGGGTGGGGAGGGAGGAAGGGAGAAAATTTGGAACCCAAAGTTTTTAAAACACATATTAAAAAAAAAAACGTTTTCACATGCAACTGGGAAATAAGAAATATAGGAAATGGAGTATAGAAATCTATCCTGCCTTACAGTAAAATAGAAGGAGAGGGGATAAGAGAAGAGGAGAGAGACAGAAGGGAGGGCAGACTAGGGGAAGGGCTGTTCAGAATGCATACTATCTTGGGATGGAGGGAGGGGGTGAGATGGGGTGAAAATCTGGAACTCAGAATCTTGTGGAAGTGAATGTTGAAAACTAAAAATAAATAAATTAAAAAAACTAATAAGGGGAAAAAAAAGATAAGAGGTTTTAATGGACTGCAAGCTCACTGTGATTTAGCAGAGTGATCTGTGACAACTAAAGAAGTAAGTTCGAACTTGTGCTGTCTTTAGATGATCATAGGCTCCCAAAAATTGATTAAGCACTGCTGTTTAAAAGGATGTCGATGAGCATGTTCGGGGATGAGGGATCTGGAGAGCAGACCAGCAGACCATTGGGATCTGTTGGGAGACACTGGGCATATTTAGCTCAGAGATGATTCAGGGACCATGACAGCTGCTTTCAAGGATTTGAAGGGTTATAATGAGGAGTGACTAGAAGCAGGAGCAGTGGGTGAACGTGGCAAAGAGGCGACTGTAGACTGATGCCAGGAAAAACTTGGTGCCAGTGAGAACCGTCCAGAAGAGGAACAGACTGCCTAGAGATGATGTGGGTTCCCTGTCTGTGGGGTCTCTCTTCAGGCTGAAAAGATGACCCCTTCTTCTTGAGGACATCATAGTGCCGGAGGCTTCCTTTGGTTCAGAGTTGAAATCAGTGGCCACTGAAGTCCCTCTTAGCTGATCAGAATCACTGTGACAAGCTTCTCTTCTAAATGAATGAAAAAGTATTTATTAAGCTCTTAACTGTGCAAAGTGCTGGAATACAAGTAGAAAAGGAAGACAGTCCCTAGTGTCTGGGCAGTCACTTGCTGATAGGGAAAGACAACACATCTGGGAAATTTCAGCTGTGTCAGTGGTCCTTCTGAGTACCAGCTCCCCTAGGCAGATGATAATGAATCTCATTTATCGTCATTTCCATGAACAAACTGTGTCAGTTCAAAAACTGACAACAAAATGACATCAGAATGTTGAAGAAGTCTTTGACCATGTCAGGGATGTTGGTATTGAGAATCTCAGTTTTTGGTTCTCCAGTAGCCACACCTGTGGTAGAGGAGAGGACTGAGGCGCCTTCAAAGACAGTTGCCTGGTCACAGCTAGGAAAGGATTTTCTCCATGCATCATAGCTGCAGAGGCCTGCTCTGCCTGGAGCTCTTTGTCTTCCCTGTCCATCAATGGCAGTGGTATGTTGGCCACTTCTCCACAGAAACTGCTTCCCTGGATGATGGCTCTGGTGGGGATAGGGTGGGGAGGGGGATAAAAGCAGAGCTCAGTGACTGGGACTCTTGGATTTAACCTGCCCCTACATGGCCTGTAGTTAGCATTGGAGTGGGGACAGGACAGGGGAGGGGGGCAGGACCCTTTTCAAGGCTGGCAATCTCTGTAACCTGCAGCAGAAGTGATACTGAGTCAGTGTATCCCATCCCCCAAATTAGCCTATATCAGGTCTCCTGTATACAGTGCTTTATAGTTATAAAGTGTCATCCCCGTTTTATAGATGGAGGAGCTAACATAGTTTAGAAGAATTAAGAAATTTGTCCAAGGTTACACAACTAGTAAGTGGCAGAGCCAGACTCTAACCCAAGTAACTGACTCTAAATCCAGTCTCTTTCCCTAGTACCCCATAGAAAAACATCTGTGTCAGCACTGTTTAAGCATGTTGTCTGTGAGCAGAGGAAAGACTGGTGCTTTTTAAAATGAGGCCTTTTCTTTATGGAACACTTCTTATAGATGTTCATGTCCAAAGATCAAGGTGTGGTTGAGAAGATGAATTGATAAAACTTGGTACTTAGTTTTCTCTTTTTAGAATTTTAAAGCATATATGATGTACTTGTTGGCAGATTGACAGATTTGTTCCTCATCAAAAGGTACCACACCCATGGATACGTAGAATTTTGTTAAAGTAAGTTAAACTTTGAGAAGATCCTGTGATCCATGTGTAGTATTTTTCTGAAGGAACACGTAAAAGTTTGCTTTCCTCAAATATTCTTTAAATGATTTGTATATTCTTATCTTCCATATGATTTTTTTTCTGTTTCCCTTACTCATGAACTTAATTTCTTGGTGTGGTGGTTCTTCACAATGCATTTTGTGATTTAAGTGTTGGAAATTTAGTTGAGTTCTTGTAAATGCAATGTCCTGAGCGATTGTATATTTAAAAATCATTAACAAGGGACTGGTTTGTAACTCAAACCACAGATACTCAAATGAGTCATTTAGGTCATTCCCTGTGTATGGAAAAATTACATCACCACTGAGTGTTCTATTTATGCCATAACAGATTTTCTTTAAAAGTCCATTTTGCTTTCTTTAAGGTACAGCAAGCCCTTTCAGGGCTTGTCATATGTCAGAAGTTATTTTGGGGCCAGAAGACGAACACTATATATTCAGACATTTGCATACATAGTGAGGAAGTGTGTAGGTAAATTACATGTTTGGAGGATACAACTGTACATGCATATATACATCCATGCGCACCTACACATACATATACACACACATATGGAAATGTAAATATATCTACCTGTCTTTGATCACATCTTCAAATTTCCTAAATGTTCACACAATTTTAATTTCCTTAGGTAGGCACTCTTTAGTTCACTCCACAATCACATGGGCCTTTTTCACATATTTGTAACTTCTTCAGTCCTGGTTGGAACAGTGGTATAACAGTATTTACTTTGACTGTCAATGGATGCCATTCTAGCAAGTACTTAACTGTTCGTACCTTTCCAGTCTTTATACATTATTCCCTTTATATACCCTATGGTGCAGCCAAACTTACTGTCCCTCACACATGTCATGACAGCTCAGTGCCTCATCTTTGCCTCTCAGAATCCCTGGTTTCCTTCAAATCTCTGCTAAAACATTGCTATCTAAATGAGGTTTTTCCTGATGTGCCCCCAATTAACTTATACTTTTGAATATGTGCTAATGAATTGTAAACTACATTGTGAGAGCAGGGACTGTTTTATTTTTGTTTCTGAGCTGCATCTTAAAGGAAGGGGAAGGATTGTGAGACAAAGGTCAGGTTGGAGAGCATGCCCACACCTGTGAGACTGCCTGCCAGTGCCAAGACATGGAGATGGCCAAAGTTAAGAGCAGGTTGTGGGCTGGGTCACTGAGGGAGGGAAGGAAGCTGTAAGGAGAGCTCCAAGCCAGGCTGCAAAACAGAAAGGTTTATAGTTTGTCCTAAAGGCACTAGGGAGCCCAGTGTGCTTGATTGAGAAGGAATGACCCAGTCAGATCTGCACTTACAGAAAATCACTTTGGTAGGTGGGTGTGGATTAACTGGAGTGAGGAGAGACTTGAGAGGTGAACAGTGAGAGGTTGATTTTTTTATTCATTTTTTTAAAAATTTCTGAATACTTCAAATAGCCATATTTTCATCTACCATCAGCACTAGTGACTGATGTTCCACACTTTCTTTATGACTTTTGTCTGCCTCCTCCTGTAAAACTCCTGTTAAAAAAAAAAACAAAAACTCTTCTGTAATTAAAAAAAAAAGTAGAGGATCCTAGGCAATGCAGTGGAGATCTTCCTCTGTCCCTTTTCTCACTACCAGAGCGGTCTATCTCCCTTTCCAATCAGACACTTTCTGGATGAAAAATTTTATATTATTTGTGTGACTATGTCATCATTGCTAATGTGTCGGCCTCCTTACACTCAGCAAGCGTTTTTCTGTTGTCCTTTGGGTCCTCTGAACTCAAGTTCTTTGAGGATTGTTGGGATTTGAGTCTTAATGGGTTAGGGTAGGCCATGGCAGTTCATTCCATCAGGTTCAACAAATATTGAGTCCCTACAAATACAAGACAGTGTGCTAAGGTCTGAGTGGAATCTAAACTTATTATTTCATAGGAAGCGATACAGATGCATATGGGTGTGTTGCGTAATGTCTCAGCCAATGAAGTTTTTGCCAAGATGACATTAATAGAATCATTATAATTAAATAGTTAATCTCCACTATAATATTCAACCAATTACTCCTTTAGGAAATTCTAACATATATAATATCTATCCACCTATGCAGGCTCAAAAGCGGGCATGGCCCAGGCTATCTCCTCCACTTGTGCCTTCCAGGCTGTCTGCCCCATCTATTATCCCATCTCTCACTATCGCCAGTCTCCTGCCTACAAACTTATTCAGGTTTTCCATATCCTAAAACTTTTCCTTTACTTCAGGTATTTTCCGTTAGTTCTTCTCTCTTTTACTGCTAAATTTGAAGGAAAAGTAGTGTATACTGATTGCTTCTTTTTGCTGTCCACCTGACACCAACTGGTTCCTGAAGCTCCAGCAATTTGGCTTCCATCCTGACGACCATGGTAAGTGTTCTTACCAAGGTCACCAGTGATCCTTTTCAGGCCCAGCGTGATATCCTTTTTTCACTTTCCTTGTAGTATCTGCTCTTTCCTTCCTTGATAACTCCATTTCCATCACCACTGGCAGCTGTGGTATGAACAATAAATTAAAGTCATTTGCTCTCTCTTCCTTTTCTCCTGTCACTCAGGTGCTACAGTCTCCTCCTTCACCTCTGTCTTACACAAAGAGATGACCCTTCTCCTGGCCAAGGTCAACCCCTCCTCCCCATTTCCTCCAGCAGACTGCCCCCGCTGTCATTCTCATTCTCTCACTCATCTTCAGTCTCCTCCTGTCTCCTGACTTCTCCTCTGCTGCCTAGAAGTGTGCCAGTGGCTTTGCCATCCTTGCCCGCTGTTCTCACATCTCTCTTGCTGGCGTCAGCAGTTGGCGCTGCTTTCTTTTCCTCTCACTCTCTTCTTCATTCTTCCCAGTCTGACTTTTGGCGTCGTCATTCAACTGAAAGTACTTTCTCTGAAGTTACTCTAATTGCCAAATCCAATGGCCTTTTCTCAGTCCTCATCCTTTTAGACCTCTCTGCCACCTTTGGCACTGTCAGTCACCCTCTTCTCCCTGATACTCTCTGGATTTCTGTGACACTCTTCTCTCCTGGTTCTTCTCAGTCTCCGTGGAATTTTATCCAGGTCACATCAGTGGGTACCCCACAAGGCCCTGTCTTAGACCCTCTTCTCCCTCTAAACCTTTTCACTTGGGGATCTCATCAGCTCCCATTGACTCAGTTATTTCTGTGCTGATAATTCTCATTTCTGCTTATGCAGCCCTCAACTCTCTGCTGACCTCCAGGGGCACATCTCCAATTGCCTGTTGGACACTGGAACTGAATGTCCCATAGACGTGTTAAATTCAGCATATCCAAAACCAAACTTGTTATATTTCCCACCCTGAAACCTTCCCTACTTCCAAACCTCTATTACTGTCAAAGACACCACCATCTTCCCAGCCCCCTGGGTTGCCACCTAGGTTTCATTCTTGACTCCTCATTTTTCTATCCGGTCTGCTGCCATGGCCTGTTGATTTTACATTCATCTGGAGAGAAGGCCTACTATGTGGTAGGCACTGTGCTAAACTCTTTACAGTTATTCTCTCATTATTGTTCCTATTTTACAGATTAAGGAAACTGAGGCAAACAGGTTGAATGACTTGCCCAGGGTCACACAGCCAGTAAGTATCTGAGGCAGGTTTGAACTCAGGTCTTCCAGACTCCGGGCCCAGAGCTGTAGTCACTGTACCACCCAGTTGCCTATGTGTTTCCTATACATCCCTTTCTCTGACACTCCCACTCTTTTCTCCCCACCTCTCCCAAAGGCCCTCATCACCTCACGCCTGGACTCTTTCAGTAGCCTGCTGGTGGTCATCACAGTGATCTTCTTAAAGTGCAGGTCTGTCCATGTTCACTCTACACACACGCATACACCACTGATACACTCCAGGATCCAATATAGAATCCTCTATTTAGCATTCACAGCCCTTGATAACTAGGCTGTTCTCTACATTTACACCCCACTTCCTCTGTGATCCAGTAACACCGGTCTCCTTGCTGTTCCACACACGACCTCTCATCTCCTGACACTGTCTGATTCCTTGGCTGTCCCCTGCGCCTGAAATGGTCTCTCCTCATATCCACTTCCAACCCTTCTTCATTCTAGTGCCTTCCCTCTGTTGATTATTTACGGTTTTTTCTGTATATTACTTGTTTGTACTTTTACATAGTTGTTTATGTGATGTATATCCCCATTAGACTGAGCTTGAAAGCAAAGGCATTTACCATTGTACCCGCAGCCTGACCCATAGGAAGCACTTATAACGGTTTATTAGCTATTGACAAGCAAGCTGAACTCCTGGTTATTCCCCAGCCTGATCCAGGACTCTGCTGCCTCCATGTATTCATAGAGACTATCCCCTCATCATGGACTTGTCTCTCTCATCCTCCATCTGTTCCAGTACTCTACCTTGAAACTCCAGCTTGGGTTATACCTCCTCCTTGCAGCTTTCCCTGACACCCCCAACCCCCCAAAGCCCTCTCTCCCTCATCTTGTTAGATCACATTCTACTTTGTCTGTTGTAAGTTATTGGCATGTTCTGTCTCCTTGTAGATGATAAAGTTCTGGAAGTTAGGGGCTGTTAGTTTTCATCTTTGTATCACCTACTCTGTTGCACAGATCAGTCACTTAATAAATGGTAGTATTGAATCATTTTTATGACATTAACTCCCCATAGTGCTGCATATAATGTTTTTTTGCAGAGTCAGTTAATGGCATTAGGCAAGATGAATAATAATAATAATAATAAGCAATATAAGGTGGAGTGAAAGCCAGACTAAGGTACAGAAGGATGAGATTGTCAGACGGAAAGAATTAACGATTGGTGAGCGAGTGTGTGTGTGTGCCAAAAGAACATTTGTTCGACAAATGTAGAATGTTAAGATTTTGCTTAAGTGATCCCATTCCAGAGACAGAATTTCTGTGAAAACTTAACTGAAAGTGAAAGAGAAAATGAGAGCCTGTTCTCTGGACTTGAGCCTTATCTGTTAACACCAATGTGTATTTTATTTTCTCTGCCCCTCAAAACAATCGTACTTTAATTAGTTCTGAGTCACTTTTGTCTTTCATTATAGTTTATCACAGGATTTGGAGATGAAGGGGTTTATTTAGTCCAGTTCCCTTGTTTAACAGATGAAGCTTAGGCCCAGACAAGCAATCAGGATCTCACAGCTAAACTTTCAGGTCTTTGTTCTTTCCCACTTTTTCCTCCCCACCTTTAATTTTTACTTTTTAAAAAAGAATACTAAAGACAATTATAACTTTGAATAATGAGACTTTTAATACATGCTAAACACTTCAGGGGAATTTGTTGTTTGTACTAGTTAGATCCTGGCACCCGCATGCGCGTGTGTATGTGTGTGCACGTGCATGCGTGCACACATACAATCTTTTTTAAGGTGTGATAATATCTCTTACTTCAAAACAAGCTCCTCAAGGAGGATTAACATTTAAGGTGATATCTGCATCCATAGAGAAAAATGAAGAATTATAACCCAACTTGGATATTTATATGGTGTTCAGAAAACTGAAATTTAATGATTAAATTAGAATTGGGTATATTGCTTCTTCAGGTGATCGTGTTATAGACGTGGGATCTGAATGGAGAACTTTCAGCAATGACAAAGCAACCAAAGACCCAAGTCGGGTTGGAGACTCTCAGAATCCTCTCTTGAGTGATGGAGACTTGACTACGATGATTGGCAAGGTATGTTCAGTCATTAGGAAAACTGTCTTCTTTGGTGCTCCACCTGCCGTTGGTGGAAGGACTAAATTA
Source organism: Vombatus ursinus (assembly GCF_900497805.2). Classification (NCBI taxonomy): domain Eukaryota; kingdom Metazoa; phylum Chordata; class Mammalia; order Diprotodontia; family Vombatidae; genus Vombatus; species Vombatus ursinus. Next base: position 139,141 of record NW_020954813.1, read on the forward strand.
GAACATTTCATTTTCAGCCATAAGAAGAAATGTGAACTAAATCAGACATTCTTAACATCCCAGAGTTTTACCACGTAGATCTGGTTATCTTTCTTAAAAATGGAAGAGTGATGGAAAAAGGAAGAAATGGAGTATAAGGTGGAAGATATCCGTAACCTCTGAGGAGGGTCTTGCTGATTTTTGCCTGGTAATGTTTACATCACCTTAACTAAATGAGTACAGACCAGGGCAAAAGAGGTTTCTGTTACAGTGTGACTGTGTCCCTTTTCTTTGCTGTCTTATTTTTAGGGTAGAGCCAGGAGCTTAAAGAGGTTGGGATGGTCCCACTGCCAGCGATTGGGCAAAGCTAGGATTAGGCAGAAACTAGTTTTGTTGTTTTGAAGGACACTGGAGATTTTATAAATTGTGGTTTTTAAAAAGGAAATACTGTAAAGACTCAGTCTCTTCTTAATAGAGTTGTGTTTGCATTAAGCAAACTGTACAGATTTTGAATATTGTGCAAATACGTAAATGACATGTTTGACATTTGAATTCCCAGTATTCTAGGTGACGTTTAAACAAACAGTGCGCAACCTTCTTGGAATTGTTGGCACTTTATCATTAGTTTAATTTCATAACATTCTTTCCTCCCTCAAAGTTGTGTACATCATTTGCATGTGTGAAAGTTAATTTTGAAAATTTCATTATATTCTTAATAAATGTATGTATGTAGGTGAACACCCAACCTTGTCACACAGGCAGGATATGGGAATCATTGTTCTAGAAATAGTCTATGTGTCTTAATGCTGGTGCAACATAAGGACTTTGAAATGTGTTCCTCTTAAGTCAAGTCTAGGGGAGAGAGAGGGGGAAGGGTATTGATGGTTGCCCCATTTTTGTTAGTTTTTTTTTCTATCCCTTCATTCCTTAAGTATAGTTTCTAACTAATAGTGAGGAAACTCACGTAATTTTAAAAAAATAGAAACTTTTAATATCAGTGTAGATAGCTAAACTTGCTTAGTGACTATTTAAATTCATTTCAGTATTGAAAGTAACATTTCTTTTTATTCCTCATAGTTGTCCATTTAATTTTATCTTGTATTACATTATAGTAACTTACCACAATTTGATCAATTCCCCTATTGTTGGACATTTTGGTTGCTTCTAGGTTTGAGGGAAAGTTGTTGTTGATAGTTTTTTGCTTGCAGTTACATGTGATGCTGTTGCAGAAATCTCTGAATAGATTTTGTTTTGTTTTTGCTCACACTTTCAGGATATGTCACCAGTGTTAGAATTATTGGTCCAAGGGATGTATGGTAATTTGTGTGATGCCTAGGTGTTGGCGTGCAGATAGAAAGTGGCTTTAATTGTGTTGGGGATAGGGAATCTATCTCTGACCATTTCTTTAGAATTTGTATCATAAATTGATATTGAATTTTATCAAATATTTTTTCTAATTTGGTTGATATAATTGTAGTTTTGAAGATTTTTTTGTTTACATTATGTATTATAGTCTTTCAGATATTGAATCAGCCTACCATAAACTGAGCTTGGTCATGATGAATAATTGCTGTATTTCAGTTGACTGCTAGTTTAATTAGTATTTTTTGTATCTATTCATTAGCAAAATTGGTCTATATTTTCTTTCTTTTTTTTTTTAGCATTTAACTGGCTTTAAAGTCAACACCATATTTACCTCATAAAAGAGACTGATTATTCATATTTGTTTTATGAGTTATCTACATAACAGAATGTTGGAGAGTTTGAAAGAATTCTGCTCTGAAATTGGATCATGTGCTTGGTGGTTTTTTGGGGGGGATTGATACTTTGTTTCAGTATATTGAGATGGACTGAACTTGTGTAGATGTGTATTCTTTGATTTTTGGATTTTGATTTTCTATCCATTCACTTTTCTTAACATTTAAGTGGTACAATAATCTGCAAATAATGCATTCAAGCTATCTAAACTTAGTGGCAAGTGAATAGTGCCTAGTGGCCTTGTATGTTCTATATCAGGCATATAGAATAATTCACCTTTCTAAAAAGAATTTTTTTTTTGCATTCTGAATACCATGTCAAGAAGAAGAGAATTGAATATGAAGCTGAAGTTCTTTGTACATATAACTTTTGAAGCATCCTGCTTGTCCTTGATTCTTTCTGACTTCCTTTTGTTCTTTTCTAAGGATTTAAAAAAAATACTTAATTATCTTTTTTTTTCCTTTTCTTTTTCTTTTTGGCTATTCTATCCCTACCTTCTCTCTCTTCCATCCTTCCTATAGTGAGAGTAGGGTGTGTGATGAGGGAAGAAGGGAAGAAAAGAGAAACACAACTCTTGTAACAAATACTGCTAATCAAGAAAAATAAATCTATATGTTGTCCCATTGTCTATGCATCATTCTTCACCTCTAATCCATAAATTACCTGGGAGGGATAGGGTAGCATAATTCCTCTTTGGTCTTCTGGCATCATGGTCGGTCATTAGATTGATCAGAGTTCTAAAGTAAGTTTTTTTTCCTTCTTTACCATGTTATTATTATTGTATAAATTGTTCTGATTCTTCTCACTTTACTCTATATCATTTCATACAAGTCTTCTCAGGTTTCACCATTTCTTACCAAACAAGAGTATTCCATTGCATTTATATATCATAATTTGTTCAACCATTTCCCAGTTGATGAACTCTCTGTGACTTTCCAGGTCTTTGCTATAAATGGTTTTGTATTTATGGGTCCTCATTTTTTTTTTTTTTTTGAATCTTTTGAGGATAGACACTCCCCCCTCCCATATATACACATAAACATATGTGTGTGTGTGTGTGTGTGTGTATATATATATACACACACACACACACACATAGACACACATACATATAAAGAGAGGCTGATTATGTTACTGGGTAGTTTTAATGATTTTGGGGACATAGTTCCCAATTGCTTTCTGGAATGGCTGAACCAACTCATCATCTGCTGGCCTTGCATCAATATGCATGGCTTGTCAAAGCCTCTCTACAGACTCTTTTTCTTTTTTTTGCCAACTTTGCCAATCTGATAGGTGTGAGGTGTAGAACCTCAGAGATATTTAAGCTGTACTTCTCTAATTACTAGTGATTTGGTGTATTTTTAAATATGACTGTTAATAGTTTGGATTTCATCCTTTAAAAACTGCATTTTCACATCCATTTATTTGAGGAACAGTTCTTGATCTTATAAATTTGGCTCAGTTACTTGTATAGCTTGACTTTTGGATATTCAATAGAGAACCTGGATGAAAAGTTTTTTGTTTTGTTTTTTCGTTTCCCAGTTTTAACTATATTGGGTTTGTGTAAAAACAATTATTGATTTTATATAATAAAAATCTTCTGTTTTATCTTCTGTAATCCTCTCTGTCCCTTGTTTGGGCATGAACCATTTCTCCATCCAGAGTTGCAGTTCCCTTCTTTGCACTTCTGATTTATCTTTTATATCTCAATCATATATCTATTTGGAGCTTATCTTGGTATATGGTGTAAAGTATTAGTCTACTCCTCATTTCTGCCAAACTGCTTCTGCTTTCCCAGTAGATTTTGTTAAATGGTGGACCTTACCCAAGTAATTGGGATTTGGGGGTTTCTTGAGTACTATGCTACCGGTATTCATTTGCTTATTTTTGTTGTATACATGATCTTTTCCACTGATCAGCTTCTCAATTTTTTAGTCATTACCAAATAGTTTTAATGATTACTGGTGTGTAGCATAGTTTGAGATGGTGTACTGCTAAGATTGTCTCCTTCTTTACCACTTTTTTCCTTATTATTTCCCTTGATATTCTTGACTTCTTGTTCTTCCAGATGAGTTTTGTTACTATTTTTTGTTAACTCTATAAAATGATACTTTGGTAATTCAGTATGACATTGGATACATAAATTAAGTAAATACACTGTTTTTAAAATTGTATCAAGAGAAATTCTGTAATTATTTTGCTGTTCATACCATTTAGTTAAAATCACAGTTCTCATTCAAAAGAACCTTATTTTCTATATATGCAATTTTAAAAGAAGCTAGCAGCATACCTAGATCTATCTAGAAATAGATCTTCAGATGGCATATTTTTGTTTTACTTTAATTTGTGTCCAAAACTTATTGGAGAAATTTTAAATATTTAAATTTAAACTATGTTCTAAACAAACAAACTCTTATTCTTTAGGGTACAGGAGCAGCAAGCTTTGACGAATTTGGAAATTCAAAGTATCAGAATCGCAGAACTATGAGCAGTTCTGATCGTGCAATGATGAACGCTTTCAAAGAAATTACTACCATGGCAGACAGAATCAACCTCCCTCGAAATATAGTTGTAAGTTCTTGTCTACCTCTCAAACTGTGCTGGCATTGACTTAGTTAGCATAATATAATGAGCATATGAATTTTTGATATTGTGGCTAATTAAATGGCCTAGAGTTAATTAAACTTAGTTTCTTTGCTTTGAAGGATCGAACAAATAATTTATTCAAGCAAGTGTACGAACAGAAGAGCCTGAAGGGGAGAGCTAATGATGCCATAGCTTCTGCTTGTCTCTATATTGCCTGTAGACAAGAGGGTGTTCCTAGAACATTTAAAGGTATGTTATCAACATTAAATTTATTATCCAAAAAATGTTAATTTCATAGATGCTGGTTAAAAACAGGTTCTGAGTAAATTATCTGTTTTCAGCAGTACCTTCAATAATATCTGTACAGATATCTTATATTTTGGTAGTCTTTTTCACAATGCAGTTTGACCTGCTTGAGTATCATCTTTGAGTTTGTTACTTTGTTTACAGTTTTTTGTAACTGTTACTTTGATTACAGACAGTTTCTACCCTTTTTTTTTTTTTGACTAGACAATGAGGTTTTAAGTGACTTGCCCAGGTTCACACAGCTACTAAGTGTTATGTTTCTGGGGCAGGATTTGAACTCAGGTCCTCCTGCCTCCAGGGCCGGTGCTCTATCCACTGCGCCACCTAGCTGCCCCCAGTTTCTACCTTTATCTTGATTTTTCAACCATTTTATTTTGTCCTTTATTTAATTAGATATTTTGTTAGCTTAATTTTTTTCACTCCAAGCATGCTTATCACATCAGAATGCTTTGATATACTAGTTGACTGCATTATGTTATAGTTGAAGCCTGTGGCATAGGATAGGACTTGTGGAGTAATAACTCATGTTCCTTCAGCTTAAATCAGAGAACCTCTGCACTCTTCAGGAAGTGCTAGTGGATCTCTGTCCCACTCTTGCCCCCTTGAGAAGGCAGGAGTTAAGAATTGTCTATTTATATTCAGTTCTTCAAGAGAAGACCTGATATTTTTTAATTGCTCATTTGTTGATTTTCTGAAATAGCTTAAGTTTTTATCAGAAAATCACCTAAATCAATCCATGGAGATATAACAGCAATTCTTGTTTTAATAATGTTTAAGGTTTGCAAAAAACTTTTCCTCAAAATAACACTGAGGTAGTTTGAAAATAATTGTCACTGTTTTATAGATGAGGAGGCTTGAAATTCTGATAAATATCAAATGATCAAAGTGTCAGGCAGAATTTGAATATATTCTCTTATTAGAGCCTCATACTTCCCTCTTTAAGGGAAAAAGTACTATTTTTGTTTACTAAGAAATCTTAAATAATATGATGTAAATTATGCTATAACTTTGTATGTCTCGTTTTTGTCTTCAGAAATATGTGCTGTATCACGGATTTCCAAGAAAGAAATAGGCCGGTGTTTTAAACTAATTTTGAAGGCTTTAGAAACCAGTGTAGATTTGATCACAACGGGAGATTTCATGTCACGGTTTTGTTCAAACCTTGGTCTTCCTAAGCAAGTACAGATGGCAGCCACGCACATTGCCCGGAAGGCTGTGGAGTTGGACCTGGTGCCCGGCAGGAGCCCCATTTCTGTGGCTGCTGCAGCAATCTACATGGCCTCCCAAGCCTCTGCAGAGAAAAGGACCCAGAAAGGTAAGCATTTCCTTAGTGCCAGCAGCAGCAAAAGGAGTCAGTGTGGCTTCTGGGTGGGATGTTGGGCTCAGCCTTCAGTTCAGTGGGTGACCTGCCACTAGACAAGAATTCTCCAGACACTCAGACCAGGTGCAGCTTTTCTTCTGGTAGGGAACTGTTCAAACCACTGTCAGTGTTTTCTTCAAAGCCTTTCCCTCTTTAAACTTTCTTGTTTTCTGACTTCTTTGGCATTGTTTTTTCCGTTTTTTAAAAGGTAGCACTTGGGGGGGCAGCTAGGTGGTGGAGTGGATAGAGCACCGGCCCTGAAGTCAGGAGGACCTGAGTTCAAATCCGGCCTCAGACCAAATACTTGACACTTACTAGCTGTGTGACCCTGGGCAAGTCACTTAACCCCAATTGCCAATACATACATACATAAAAAAGCTAGCACTACAGATTTCACCACCTGAGACGGTGCTGTGCGATCAGACTTCAATTATTGTTATTCATACTATAAGTAAACTTGGTTAGGATGACATGAAATATTTATGGCTTTTCCTGACACCTCTGGTGATTATTACTTATAGTGTATAAAGGGAAAAAGCCATTACTTGATTTTATCTGTGTATCTCATAAGGGAGCAACGGAGAGTTAGAGGAGGCTGGCCTGGGAGTCAGGAAGACCCCTGTCCCTGTACTGTCACAGCAGCTGCCAGCCCCTTCCCAAAAAGGGAGTGTTTATGTAATGACTCTTTTCATGCAACCTCCAGTTATACTTTCATATGCTAATATGGACTGAAGTGATCATTCTGTAACATAATTAGGTATAAGTAGTTCAACACTCAGCTTTATGTTCTTGGGGACATTCAGATTGCTGTGTTTTGAAGGGCGGTTGGTTGTTGAAGAGAGTGGGTGGGTGGTGTTTTGTTTGTGTGGCTAAGCTTGTACATCTTGGTCCATAGCTCAAACTTGCTATCATGAGATTGAAGTCTTCCCTGTATGTCTTAATTTTAGTTTTATCAGCTTAAATGTCCACTTTCTGCCCACCTGTGCTGATAAAAGTATCTGCGTTATAAAGGAGTGGTTGGAAAGAACAGGGAACAGTTTCCAAAAATCCAAGTGCTGGGCTCTGTCCCCTTTTTCCTCCACTACCACATCCCCACAACTTGAGACTTAATGGTGAAGTTGGTAGTAAACTTTCTAGTATCAGAAATTCTTTTTCCTATTTTAATATACTTAGCACTTTTTAATACATAACATGTAAATTTGTTGTAGTATAAAAATGAATGCCATTAGAATTTTTTAAAAGTTTCCCCAGCACTGGGAACTTTTTTGTTGGTATAAAAAGGTCCCTTCTCAATGGTTTGGAATTCAGATCTGCCCCTCCTTCAAGAAAACGCAATATACCAAGCCCCATATGTTTACAAAGTAGATGACTTATTTACTGTATTATAATAACCACTTTTTCATGTGGTACTTCAGTCTCATTTGGTCCTCAGCAGAAAAAAAGGTGAATGAGGAATGAGAACATGGAGGAAGGTTATAGCATTTTTTTCTTCAGGACTTTGACTATAAAAGAGAGATAAGATGATAGTTTGAGAGGATGGTAGGATCAAGGGAAGGGATTATAAGCTTAGAGCAAATGTGAGCCTGTTTGTAGGCAACAAGAAAGGAGGAACTACTTTTAAAAGACATGAGGCATCGAGGATTAGAAAAGGGAGAGAATGATCATAGGGGCAGTGTGTAGGGAACGGGGTCCAGAGGCTGAGAGAGGATGAGGAGGTGGGAGCTCAGTGGCCTCTGTGCTCTTGGCAGAGAATGAGAAGAGACCCTGTAAGTTTAAAATAGATACTGTGAGAAATGTGATGGTGACTCTGTCGAGGAAGAGTAAGAAGACTGGTGAGCGGCAGCAAGAGCACACGTTTGGTGTGTGGTCCAGTGAGTGCAGCAGGGTGACTTTGTCCAGCAGCGCACAGGTCCTGCTCAAAGGCAGAGGGTGAAGCCAGTCGAGACTTAGCACATGCAGAGGGATTAAAGGAATCTCATGTGTGGAGGACAGCGTAAAGCTGAACTGGTTGACTTGTAGCATCAGTATTTTAAAAGGAAAGAAAAGGAGGCCAGAGTGTGTAGGTGATAGACTGGCAAAGCAGTCTAAGTGACTGGTGATTTCAGAGAGCTTATAAAATATGGTTTATCAAAATGTGATTTCCCCAGGACACAGCTCTTTGGAGACTCATTGTGCCATAAAGAGGTACACTTGTGTCTTATCAGACTGGGTTTTTAAGTGGTGCTCAATCATGCTGTAAACACTGCCTAAAGCAAGAGCTCAATTCTTATCAACTTCCTGAAAAATTACCTTTTTATTTCTTTCTGATATGAACACGTCGTAAAATAAATGTGGGGGAAAAAAAACTATGGAGTCTGTAACTTGTTTGTTTGTTTGTTTTGGGCCTCATAGAAATTGGAGATATTGCTGGAGTTGCTGATGTTACAATCAGGCAGTCTTACAGACTCATCTATCCTCGAGCCCCAGACCTGTTTCCTGCAGACTTCAAATTCGATACCCCCGTGGACAAACTCCCCCAACTGTAAATTGCTACGTGTATTTTAAGCTTTCATGAACATTGAACTTGCCCGTTGTAAGAACTGTATAAAGTGCTGAGATTGAGCCTTCCTAACACGAGGTTGGAGAAACAAACGGGAAGATGCAGCAGTATGGAACATAATGCACATTCCAAGGCTAAGCAAAATAATTGTGTGGCATTTTGTATGTATATAATAGTGAAAGTAAATATTTAATGGCAGTTAAGATTAATTTCTTATTGTATTTCATTTCTTTTGTAGCATTCTAGTAAATTGTATTTTGGAAGATATTTGAAATTATGTAATTCCTGAATAAATTGTTTTCCAAAAATAACTTCTTGTTCCACAAATTATGTATTTCATTGTGAATAATAAAGTGAGTCTGAAACAGGATCATTTCATAATCTTGACAATTGTTTTCCTATCTAGCATGGCACACAGACAAAGCCAAAGACTTTATTTATGGCCAATTAATGAAGATACACAATAGGAGGAGGAGATCCTAAGTACAGCAGATAATCTGTTCCTGGAATATGAACAAAGCCAAAATTGTCCTGAACATTTTGTTTCATTACTTGGAAAAGAAAGGGACAATGCTCTGTTGTTAAGGTTTGGTTTTTTTTTCCTCATCTTATTTTTATGGATTTCTTTTGTTCTTATGTGACCTTCATTTTCAAATATCTCCCCCTTCTCCCCACCACAAAAAATGAGAGGAGCAGTTCAGCAAATCTGCCAGCACAGCATCCCCGATGTTCTGTCTCATCACACTCCCTTCACTTTTGTGTCAATGGGGAGCTTTTTCCCAGCTGTACTCTGGAGCCAAGCTTGGTCGATGAGAATTCTGCGTGAAATTCTAACCCTGACTTTTGACATCACTTTCTTGTTACCCATGGATTTGCAAAGAACAATGCATGAAGATACAAAGTGGTCAGAGATGTGCAAAATTGCCACCAAAGACTCAGCTATCAGGGAAACAATGTGCTATACTTCATAGTGCTAAGGTTTTTTAAGTTCTCGGTGTTGTATTAATTACTACCACAACACTACAACAATAAGTATTAAGTGAAAAGGAATACTAGCTGTTCTGTGCTGTTTGTCCTTATATATGAGTTGAAAAATTTTGAGTACTTGTATTTTAGGATTACCAAAATATATGAGACTGTCCCTTCCCTTGAAGTTTACAGCTCTGTAGGATAGGTGACAAGTACACAAATGTGTATCTACTGAATATAGGACAGGTTATGAAGGGTTGTGATGGTACAAATGCTATTGGAGCATAGAAGTGGTATTAATTCTAGCTGGGATGTTCCAGAAATGCTCCATGGAGTAGTTAACACAACCAGGGACTTCAGGAATAAATAGGATTGAGGGAGGCAGAGCCAGAGGGCAGAGTAAAGGCAGGGATTCACATGAGCTCTCCCCCAAACCCCTCCAAGTACCTTTAAATAATGACTCTAAACAAATTCCAGAGCAGCAGAGCCCACAAAAAGACAGAGTGAAAACATTTTCTGGACCAAGACAACTTAGAAAGTTGGTTAGAAAGGTCTGTTGCACCAGGGTGAGAGAGGAGCCCCAGCCCAGCACAAGCTGCCCAAACCAGGAGCAAACCTCAGATGGACTGAATCAGTGGCACCAATGGCAGTTTCCAGACCTCTTAGCCCACAGATGGTAAGGGGATCAGACAAGAGGTCAGAAGGAGCTTTACAGGAATCCATTTGGCACCAAGGGTATATACTTGGATCTGGGTTTCAGGCCCGGGTCTTAGTCACAGTGCAAGGAGGAGCACTATACCACCAGAGCTTGGGCTTGCAAAGGAACAGGGACCTTGGTGACAGTTCCAGAGTTGAAAAGAGTGCTTCTGGTCACTCACAAACCACTGCGCAGTACAAGAGAGTAGTAAACACATCTCTACTTGGATCATACCACCTTCAAAGAGCCAAAAACTTATAGGTTGCCAGAATTACCTCTGAAAACAGCTGCACAAAACACCTGAAGCTTGGGATGCTGCCCCCTCCACTTGGGAAGCAAAGCCATATTTTAGAATAGAGTTAAAAGTCAAGAAATAGGCTGTAAAATGAGCAAACAACAGAAAAAAGAGATTCTGACCATAGCAAGTTACTATGATGGCAAGATCAAAACACCCACTCAGAAGAAGACAACAAAGTCAAAATTCTTGTATCCAAAGCCTCAAAGAAAATTATGAATTGCTCTGAGGCCTTGGAAGAGCTGAAAAGGATTTCAAAAATCAAATATGAGATATAGAGGAAAAACTGGGAAGAGAAATGAGAGTGATGCAAGAAAATCATGAAAAAATCAAGAGTTTGGTAAAGGAGGCACAAAAAGTACCGAAGAAAATAACACCTTAAAAAACAAACGAGGCCAAATGGAAAAAGAGGTACAAAAACTCTATGAAGAAAAGAACTTGAAAAACAGAATTGGCCAAATGGAAAAGAAGGTACAAAAACTCACTGAAGAAAATAATTCCTTAAAAGTTAGAATTGGGCAAGTAGAAGGTAATTATTTTATGAAACATCAAGAAACAAAATCAAAAGAATGAAAAAATAGAAATGTGAAATATCTCAATGAAAAAAAACAATTGACCTGGAAAATAGATCCAGGAGGGATAATCTGAGAATTATTGTACTACCTGAAAGTCATGGCCAAAAAAAGAGCCTAGACATCATCTTTCAAGAAATTATCAATGAAAATTGTTCTGATCTTTCAGAACCTAAGGATAAAATAGAAATCAAAAGAATCGACTGATCACCTCCTGAAAAAGATCCCAAGATGAAAATTCGCAGGAATATTATAGCCAGATTTCAGACCTCCCAGATCAAGGAGAAAATACTGCAAGCAGCCAAACAGAAACAATTCAAATATCGTGGAGCCACAGTCAGGATAACACAAGATTCAGCAGCTTCTACATTAAAGGATTGGAGGCTTAGAATATGATATTCCAAATGGCAAAAAAACCCAAGATTACAACCAAGAGTTGCCTATCTAGCAAAACAGTACAATCCTTTAGGAGAAAAAAAATGGATATTCAATGAAACAGAGGATTTTCAAGCATTCGTGATGAAAGACCAGAGCTGAATAGAAAATTTGACTTTCAAATACAAGACGCAAAAGAAGCATAAAAAGGTAAACAGGAAAGAGAAGTCATAAGAGATTTATTTGATAATATGGAAAATTATAACTCCTAAAAACTTTCTCATTATCAGGGCAGTTAGGAGTATACATAGAAAGCAGAAGTGTGAGTTGAATGTGATGGTATGATTATCTTAAAAAAATAAAATTAAGAGATGAGAAAGGAGAATGCACTGGGAGAAGAGGAAAGGAAGAGGTAAAATGGGATAAATTATCTGGTATACAAGTTCTGAAAGATTTTACAGTGGACAGGAAAATGGGGGAAGAAGAGAGGGGAGCACATGAATCTTATCCTCATCGTAATTGGCTCAAAGAGGGAATAATATGCACACTCAGTTGGGTGTAGAAATCCATCTTACCATACAGGAAAGTAGGAAGGGAAGGGGAGGGGGGGTAATGGAGGAGGGGATAGAAGGGAGGGAAGTTTGTGGGAGGTGGAAGCCAGAAGCAAAGCACTTTTGAGAATGGTCAGGGTAAAAGGAGAGAAAAAGTAGGATAAATGGGGAAAATAGGATGGAGGGAAATACATGGGTGGTAATCATTACTCTGAAAAAAATTTACATTGAGTTTCTCTGACAAAGACTTCATTTCTCAAACATAGAAAATGGAGTCAAATTTATAGAAATAAGAGCCATTTCTCAATTGATATGTAGTCAAAGGATATGAACAGGCAGTTTTCAGACAAAGTAATCAAAGCTATTTATAGTCATATGAAAAAATGCTCTAAATCACTATTGATGAGAGAAATGCAAATTAAAACAACTCTGAGCTACTACCTCACCCCTGTCAGATTGGCTAATATGACAGGAAAGGAAAATGACAAATATTGGAGGGGATGTGGGAAAATTAAAACATTTATGTACTGTTGGTGAAGTTGTAAACTAAATTCAGCCATTCTGGAGAGCAGTTCGGAGCTATGCTCAGAGGGCTATAAAACCATGCAATACTTCTACTAGGTCTGTATCACAAAGAGATTAAAAACAAAAGGAAAAGGACCTATGTGCACACAAATATTTATAGCAGCTCTTTTAGTGGTGACAAAGAATTGGAAATTGAGGGGATGTCCGTCAGTTGGGGAATGGTTGATCAAGTTGTATATGATTGTGATTAAATACTATTGTGCTTTAAGAAGTGATGTGCAGGATACTCTCAGAAAAACATAGAAAGACTTACATGAACTGATGCAAAGTGAAGTGAATAGAACCAGGAGAACATTGTACACAGTAACAGCAATATTGTATGATGATCTAGTAATGAATAACTTAGCTATTTTCAGCAATACAATGATCCAAGACAGTTCTGTAAGACTTTGTCCATGTCCAGAGAAAGAACTGGTAGATCCTGAAAGCAGATCAATGATACTTTTTCTTTACTTTCTTTTTCTTGAGGTTTTTTGGGTCTGTTTTCTTTCACAGAATGACTTACATGGAAATGTGTTTTGCCTGACTACACATGTATAACCTATGTTAAATTGCCTTCTCAGTGGGGGAGAAGGAAAGATTTTGGAATTCAAAATTTGAAAAAAATGTTACGACTGTTTTTACATGTAATTGGGGAAAAATAAAATATTAAGATTTTTAAAAATGCATAGGATTTTGATCAGTGGAGCAGGTTATTGTGGTTGGAAGTATAAGAGGAAAGGATGCATTTGGAGAATAAGCCCAATTTGCATGGCACCATTAGGATGCTTGTTAGGGGAGTGCTAGGTGTAAGTGGGGGGAGGGGTGGAATGATAATTTTAGAGCAGCAAAGGGCCTTTGGGGATGTCTAATCCCACCCTGGTTTTAGAAGGAAAGCTAGATCTTTATTTGGGACATAATAAATTAGAGTGAATGGTGAGAAAATCAGCTTAGAACTGGCATAGCTAAAGAGTTGCATACATAAGAGGTAGCGATTGATGCAATGAGATTAGTAAAAGAGAACTGAGGATATAGAACCATTTAAGAGGAGAGAAAATGAAAAGAAAGTAGAAGTACGTGAAGTGTAATAAGCAGTGTAATGTCACAAGCCAAGGAGATAGTTTTTTCAAAGGGGCTGGCATGGAGGAGAGTTGGCAATTCGGTTTCTCAGCAAGGTCAAGGTTGGAGTTGAGGGGAGATTACTAAGAAAGAAGATGGGGCAATTCAGTCATTCATTGTCAGGTGAGGGATTTCAATAGCATGTAAGACCAGAAGCTAGATTCCAAGGATTTATGGTGTGAGGAGGAAGGAAATAAATATAGAGACAGTTCAAGGGAGGAGCCTGGTAGGATAATGATGACAAGCTTTTAGGCTAGGGAGACCTGAGCAAGTTTATAAGCAGAGAGGGAAGGTACCAAGTGACAAATTAAAAAATGAGGGAAGCAACAGCCTAGAGGGGATAGAATCAATAGCACTTAGTCATACACAAAAGTGAGGGTGGAGAGGGACCTGCCTACCTTGGAAGAGTTTGAGGACTCTTACAAATAATGCAGTTTGGCATAGAGATTATGGGAGAATGCTGAGAGGGCCTTAAATTTCAGGCAAAAAAATGTAATTTCCTTAGGCTAAAGGAAGCCAGAAAAACAGAATCAGTGAAGAGGATGGTTTGATAAAGGTGGTTATATAGTCAAGGTGGTTGGGAATTTGGGGTTCATTGTGTGGAGAATGGATCAACAAGTGTTTATTGGGCGCCTAGCCAGTAAATGCCTAGGCCAGGCCCTGTGCCTGCTCTTAAGCTTGTGTAATAATGAAGGTTGGGGTGGAGGGTGGATGACATGCACATAAACAGTTATAAAGGAGTTCCAAGATAATATCGGGTGGAGAAAAGCATTAGTAACATGAGAGCACCAGGAAAGACTTCATGCCACTTTCACAAAGGTGGTGCTTAAAGTTCAGTTGTTAGGAGACCACGAAGTGACAAAGGTGAAATAACACACCCATTCTAGGCATAGGAGAAAGCCGGGGTATGAATATGGGAGATGGAATATCATGGGTAAGGAAAAGTAAAAAGGCCCCAGTGTGTCTGGACTGTGGAATCCATAGAGAGGTGAGAAGTAGGAAATTGAATAGGAAAACAGCAGCAACGTTTTAGAGGTTGCCAGGGGGCACAGTGGCTACTGGAATCAGGAAGGTCTGAGTTCGAATAAGGCCTCACATACCTCCTAGGTTTGTGACTCTGGGCAAGTCATTTTGCTTCTGTCTCCATTTCTTCAACTGTAAAATGGAGATAATCATAGCACTTATCCCCAGTGGTGGTTGTGATAAAATGATATATTCGTAAAGCACTTTATAAACCTTAAAGCACTATATAAATTTAAGCTATTATTTTGAACCTAAGTTGAAGAAGAAACCCAAGAGACAGAGTTTCTGGGTAATTAATATTTTATTAATTAGGCTAGCTAATAATAAATTGATGGTCAGTGGTTTCTTTCAATAACCAAAGATAAGAGACATGGGGAGCCTAAAAGCTTTAAATAATCTTTGAAAGGAGTTTCCCTTGACAACCGAAACTCAACCCTAATTGGTGGACGTTTAATGAGGAGGTGGGCTAGAAGTCCTCAGCTCCTCCTGCTCAGAATGCGGCTTGATCTTGAGACTCGGCTGTCTCCAGCAATCTGGGCAGAGGAATCCATCACCATCCAGATAACTTTGGTTGGTTTTCTCCTTCATGAGCTGGGTCACCCTAAACTCTAATGGAGGGAGTACAAGAATAGGGCCTCTTTTCCTCTGGGTAAGAATTAGTCCAGACCGGATTCTATTAACACTGTAAACAGTAAGTAAGGTCTTCTAGTTGGGTGGGGTCTGGCCTAAGATGAAAGAGCATGTTCTCCAAGGGTTAGGGGTAATTTCAGTCATCCGTGTCCTTCAGAGGCTGACCTTCCACAGGAGCTGGTCCTCAATGAAGAAACAGGAGAAAAACACTTGATCCTAATTTAATAATTGGTTATTAATTTCATAGAAAAAATAATTTCAAACATGAGACTAGATGATCTCACTGGGGGGGATGGTGTTTAGAAGGAAATGAAGAAGGTTTTGGGGGAAAAGACAAATTCCACTTTGAACATGTTTGGTTTGAATTGCTGTTAGGACATCCAAGTAGAGATGTCCTGTGGGTCTAGAACTCAAAAGGGACAAAGGAGTGAAGACTAAAGAGATTTGGGAGTCATCTGCAGAAATGTGGTAGTTGGAGCCCACGGAGGAATTGTCTTGGGATAGAAAAACCTTGGGAAACACCCACTTTAAAGAGCAGGATAAAGGAGGAGTCAATGGGATAAAGCAATTATATCTCTAAGAAAGGCTAAGGTGCCCAGAAGGGGAAGGAGAGTTAGAACCAAATACTGTAGGGGTTTTGCTGACTAAATCAGTCAACCTGGTTTTGACTCCTGTGAAAATGCTAGACTATATTGTTAAAGAGATGGTTAATGAACAATCCAGAAAGGAAAATAGTGATTACAGAGTCAGCATGGCTTCAGAGAGAGCATAGCGTACCAAGAGTAATCTCATTTCCTTTTTGACAGGGTTATTAGACTAATAGATCAGGGAAATTGTCATTTGCTTTACTGAAATAGAGCCAGTTTCTCATGCTCTTTTTGTGGACAAGATAGAAAAATGTCGGCTAGACACAAGTGCAGCTAGATGAATTCAGATCTGTCTGAATTTTTAGACTCAAAGAATGATATTGATCTTGGCAATATCAACTTGGCATTAGGTCCCTGGTGAAGTGCCCCAGGGATCTGTGCTTAGCTGTGGATCAATATTTTCAGCCATTCCACTCAACAAGTGTGGTAGACTTTTAGAATGCTTCTCAGCAGTCATTTAGTCCAATCCATACTGCAAAAAAAAGATTCCATATCCTATTGTGCTATAAGAAATGACAAATCGGATTGTTTCAGAAAAACCTGGAAGACATAACTGATGCAAAGTGAAGTGAGAAGAACCAGGAGAAAAATTGTACACAGCAGCAACAGTATTGTACAATGATGAACTGTGAAAGACTCAGCTACTCAGATCAATACGATGATCCATGACAATTCCAAAGGACGCATGGTGAATAATACTATCTACCTCCCAAGTACTGAATAATTCTGAATACAGATTGAAGCATGTTTTTTCACTTTCTTTGTTTCTTGCTTTTTATTTTTATTTTTTGCAACATGGCTAATATGGAAATATGTTTGCATGACTTCGCATGTATAATTGATATATTTCTTGCCTTCTCAGTGGGTGGAGGAGGAGCAGGAGAGAGAATTTGGAAATAAAAAAATTAATGTTAAAAATAGATAAAAGGAAAAAAAGAAAAAACTCTGTACGTAACACTGTATGTAGTATTCTCTATTACAACGTCACTGAGAAGTGATGATTCATTTTTTTCTTAAAGACTTCCAATGAAGGAGAAACATTTCATGGAAACCTTCCACTTTGGGCTAATTCTAATTGTTAGGAAGTTCTTCCTTTCATAAAGCCTAAATCTACATTTTTGCAATTTCTACCCATTGTTCCTAATTTTGCCTTCTGGGGCCTAGAAGAATAAGTCTAATTCTTCTTTCATGTGACTGGGTTTCAAGTATTTGAAAACAGTTAAGATTCTCTCCTCTTCCTCTTCTTCAGCCCTCTCTTCTCCAGGCTAACTATCCCTAGTGCCTTCAACCAATCCTCATGGCATGGACTCAAAGCCTTTCACCAATCTGGGAAGATCTTTTTCAGATGAACTTCTGTCTAGCCATGCCTTCCTATCTTATACTTATGACACTGATTCTGTGAACCCAAGTGTAAGACTTTATGTTTATCCCTTTTATTTAATGTTTCATTTTTCCAATTACACATAAAATATTTTAACATTCATTTTTTTTTAAAGATGTTGAGTTCCAAATTCTTTCTCCCTCCCCTGCCATTGAGATGGCAAGCAATTTGATATAGATTATACATATGCAGTTATGCAAAACATATTTCCATATTAATCATGTTGTTAAAGAAAAAAACACCAAAAACAAAAAGCGCAATAAAAAAAGTTTTTGAAAGTCTGCTTCGATCTGCATTCAGGCTCCATCAGTGCTTTCTCTGGAGACGGATAGTATTTTTCACCATAAGTCCTTTGGAATTGTCCTGGGTCCTGATATTGCTGTGAACAGCCAAGTCATTCACAATCAATCATCATATAATATTGCTGTTACCGTATACAATGTTCTCCTGGTTTTTTTTATTTCACTTTGTGTCACTTCATATAAGTCTTTCTAGGTTTTTTTCTGAGAGTTTCCTGCCCATCATTTCTTATAGCACAATATAGTATTCCATTACAATCATGTACCACAGCTTGTTCAGCCATTCCCCAGTTGATGGACATCCCCTCAATTTCCAGTTCTTTGCCAGCACAAAAAGCTGCTGTAAATATTTTTGTACATAGAGGCCCTTTTTCTTTTTCTTTTTTCTTTTCATTTCTTTGGGATACAGACCTAGTAGTAGTATTGCTGGGTCAAAGGGTGTGCAAAGTTTTATAGTCCTTTGGGCATAGTTTCAAATTGCTCTACAGAATATTTGGATCAGTTCATGACTCCACCAACGGTGCATTAGTGTTCCAGTTTTTCCACAGCCCCTCCAATGTTTGTCATTTTCCTTTTCTGTCACATTAGTCAATCTGATATTGAGCATTTTTTTTGTATTACTATAGATAGTTTTGGTAACTTCATCTGAAACCTGCCTGTTCACATCCTTTGACCATTTATCAATTGGAGAATGACTTGTATTCTTATAAATTTGATTCTGTTTTCTATATATTTGAGAAATGAGTCCTTTATCGGAGAAACTTTACCATTTGGCCTATTCTGGTTTTTTAGGCATTATTTTCTTCAGTATTTTTTATACCTCCTTTGCAAACTGTTAACTTGTTTTTCATGATTTTCTTGCATCACTCTTGTTTCTTTTCCCCATTTTTCCTCTACTTGTCTTATTTAATTTTTAAAAAATCCTTTTTGAACTCTTCCAGGAATTTGTTTTTAGGCCTGAGACTAATTCACATTTTCCTTTGAGGCTTTTGATATAGCAGTTTTGACTTTGTTGTTTTCTTTTGAGTTTGTGTTTTGATCTTCCCTGTTACCATAGAACTTCCTATGGTCATATTCTCTTTTTGTTATTTTTTCACTTGACTTTTAACTTTATGTTAAAGTTGGGCTCTGCTCCTGGAGGGAACACTGTCCCAAGCTTCAGGTTTTTGTGGAGCTGTTTTTGGAGCTATTTCTGGGGGTGTGTAAGTTTTCAGTTCTTCCAAGGTGGTGTGATCTAAGCAGAGATGTCTTTACTACTCTCCTGGCCTGTGCTGTGGTCTGTGAGCAGCCACAAGCACTCTTTTCTGCCCTGAACTGTGACCAGGGCCCCTATTCTCCTGCAGCCATTAGCTCTGGTGTGCTAGTACTCCTCCTCACCCTGGGATTGTGACCTAGATCCATGTATGCAATGCACCTGAGTTCTGTCCCCAGTGCCAGCAAAGGGACCCCTGTAATCTCCTTCTGACCAGTTGTTTGACCCCCACACCCCCTGCCTTACTTTCTGTGAACTGAGAGCTCTGGAAGCCGCTACTGCTGATTCAGTTGTCCCCGAGGTCTGCTGCTGGCTTCTGGGGCATTGCTGGTGCTGGACTGAGCTCAACTCCAACTCTGGTTCACTCTTACCCTAGTGCAACAAACCTTTTCTGCTGACCTAAGTTATCTTAGTCTGGAAAATTGTTTCCCCCCATCATTTTGTGGATTCTGCCACTCTAGAATTAATTTTGATGTGTTATTTTAAAGTTGTTTGGAGAGGAATTTGGGAGAGCTCAGGTGAGTTCCTGCCTTTTCTCTGCCATCTTGGGTCTGCCCCGCCCCCCCATCCCTTTAATTTTATCTTATCAGATTCAACCCAGTTTTCTTGCCTATTAAAATTTGTTTGGTTCCTGACTCTATCTGATGTGCTAATTACATCTCACAGCTGGGGGTCATCTTTAAATTTGGTAATAATATTATTGTTTAAGAAAAAAAAAAAAGCAGGCTCAAGCACAGATTCCCTGGGGTACTTAAGGTTTATTCTTTGAATTCAACTACTCTTCTTGTATCTAATCTATGTGTCTGCTTTCAACATGAAAGTTCTTATGAGCTCTTTACTGAAATCTAGGTAAATGATCTCTCCAACATTCCCTTGCTCGGTCAATTTAGTAACTGGGAGGAAGAAGGTTAGTATGATGTTACCTTTTCTTGTTGAAACCATGTCGGTCTTGATCACTTCCATTTGTACATGTTCACTTAACCATCTCTTATTCTAGAATCTTCCCAGGAATCAAAATTAATCTCTCTACTGTACAATTTGCAGATTCCATAACATTGGCATGACATTTATGCTTTTCTGATCCTATAGGACAGAATCACAGGCTTTTTAGAGTTGTGGGGATCTGGGATCTTTACAGGTTGAAGCATTGGACTAAATCTAGTAAGATGAAATTTAACAAATATTAGTTTATTATGTTTAACATAGCACATGAAAAGCCTTTCTCTCCACGTGTCCCCTTTCCCCGCACCCCCGCCACAATCAATATCACAAATACAAAATAGGAGAGGTGTAGTTAGAAAGCATTTGAACTGAGTATGATTTGGAAGTATTTAATGTACTGCAAGCTCAGTATGATGAGTTAACAACGTGCTGTGGCAGCCAAAAGAAAAAAAAAAGAAAGAAATGTGAGCTTGGGTTGCATTAAAAAGCACAGCTTCCAGGAATAAGAAGGTGATGCTATTCTGCCTTTACAGACTATGTCTGGAGTATTGTGTTCAGTTCTGGGTACTGGGAGAGTTGCCAAAATTGAGCAAATAGTCTGCTAAGCCCTAAACTCATGTCATATAAGGAATTGGAAATATGTAGCTTGGCATCACCTATATAAATATCTATCTATCTATCTATATATATGTAGATAGATAGATAGATAGATAGATAGATATATCCCTATATAGGGATATATGAGCTCCTTCAGAGCATAGGTGTTCACTAAGGGAGAGAATACAGAGATAGAGAGGAGACGAGGGCACGGGACAGAGCCTAAGGAGCATCCTCATTAAAGAGGCAGGAGATGGATTATTCAGCAATGATGACTGAGGAGCAGTTAGGTGGAGAGTCAGAACACAGCATCGGCATGGAAGCTGAGGTAGGAGAATCCAAGACAAGAGGGAAAAGGGTGGTCAAAATCTACAGCCACAGGCTGCTTTGTAGCTTTTTGACTCCGTAAATGATTCCCAAATCTCTCCCTGGTCTTGATTCCTCTTTTGAGCTCTAGGCCTACAAGACATCTCTACTTGAATGTCTTAAGAAGCGATTCAAATTAAACATGTCCAAAATGGAATTTGCCTTTCTCCTCAAAATCACGGAATATGAGGATTGAGGAATAGTCATCGGATTTCACAGTTATGATTGTTGGTACCCTTGGGAAGATCAGTTTTAAGTGAATGGTGAGATGAGAGGTAATTAACAAGTGCGTGGTGAGGAATTACAAGCATTAGCAGAGACAGCTTTGGTTGGTCATTTGGCAGAGAGGACGTTGGGAAAAGGTCAGCAGCGTGAAGTGAAGGCTTTTTAAGAATGGAACAGAACTTTATGTGTGATAGCTTTGGGAAAAGCCAATAGATGAGAAAAAAAAATGGTTAATGGAGCAGATTTTTAGAGGGGAGGGAATCAAGGCCATAGCTAGAGAGGTTTGATCTTGGAAAGGACACCTCTCAGAGACAGAAGAGAAGAGGTGGGAAGGTTACAGGGGTTTTGATATGTGTAGAGGAGAAAGAGGTTACAATGGATCGTCTCGGTTTTCTCACTAAAGTAGGAATCAAGGACATCTGATGAGGGAAAGGGACTGGGAAGGTACTCAGGGCTTGAAGAAAGACAAGATTATTTCAAACTTCCACTTAGAGGAGTAGATAGTTAAAATATAAATAAAGGTTTTGCCCTGCCAGTACTAAGGGCCCCAGATGAGATTAAATCGCATGATTGTGTGGCAGTGTGATGTGACTTCCTCCAATGGCCTTTAGCAGCTTGTGAGGCAAGGGGGTTCTAGGGTTGAGGGTTGTGTAGGGTCTAGAGAGGGTGTTGTAGGAATGAACTAGACTAGGATGAGAGCATGGGTAGAAATAAAATAGGAAGGAAGATTTTCACCCCAGGAGAGAGCAGTGCTCAATCACTGGAATTAGGAATTTGCTAGCCACAGGCCTGGGGAAGTAGGGTTTCTCTGAGAATTCTATTTAGGGCCATGTGATGATGGATACATAGTCATCTAGTATATATGAATTGCCTACTATGTGCCAACCACCATACTAAGTGATGAGAATACAAAGAAAAACAAAAGATGATGTATGCTCTTAATGAACTCACAGTCTAATGTGGGAGGCTTTCCCTCTCCAGGCAACAAGGAGTTGGAGATCAAAGATTCTGCTGAGGGTTTGGGTTCCCAGGAAAGAGACAAGAACCATTTCTATGGCACCAGCTCCTTAGTTACAATCCCCATGATGGTAGTGGAATGGATGAGAGACACCCAGAAGATAAACTACATATGGAATATACCCTCAGCTCTGGGTAAGGTCCGATATCTGAGGCCCTGGTCCTTTTGGGATTTTGTCTGATGGCTCAGGTCCTGATTGGGACAACGCTAGTCCTTTGCCTGACTGTTCTTGCTTCCAGTCTTGCTTTCTAAGGCCTCATTACCATTAGTGACTTGGATAAATAGAGCATTTATCAGATATTCAGGTGGCACAAAGCTGGAAGGGAGGGCTAACATATTGGATCATAAGGTCATAGATGCAGGGCTAGGAGGAACTTTAAAGGTCAAACTCTAGTACAAACTCTTTACTTTTATAGATGAAGATACTGAGAACCCAGAGAAATTCAGTCACTTCATGGCTAGTAGGTAGCATAGCTGAATTCGAACCCAAGCTCTTTGCATTACCCTCCACTGATTCCTTTATCGGATGACACAATCCAAAAGACTTTGACCTGTGTGAACATTAGGCTAAGTCTAAGAAGACAAAATTTTGTGGGAATATATGTATGACGCATGAGTTTTTTTTTTTTTTTAAGATCAACTTTCTTTAAGGCGTTTGGTTCTGAATCAAATCTGGGTGTTTTGGAGGCCTGTAAGCTTAGTGTGAGTCAACAGAGTAATATGACGGCCAGTAAAAACCAGTGGGATTGATTCTAGGCGTTGACAGGGGTATCACTTCTAAGACAGAGAGCTGCTAGCCCTTGTGAAGACTTGTTCCATTCTGGGGATGCCATTTTAGGAAGGATATTAATGAATAGGAGAATATTTAAAGGAGGACCCCTTGGTAAAATAAGAAAACAAGATGGTCCCTGCCCATCCTTAGAATATAAGGAGCTTACATTCTAATAGGGGAAGAAAAAACATGGGAGGGTCCAGTGCAAAGCAGCTGGTTCTTAGATGGAGCAGAATGTGGAAGCAATCAAGATGATGAAGGGACAGCAAGCTAGGGAAGGGCAGGGAAGGATGATGTCATCTCTGTTTTAAGGACTATCACACGGAAGGGGGTTAGATTTGTTCTGTTTAGCTCCAGAGGGTAGAACCAAGGAGCTGTGCATGAAAGTTGCAAACAAACAAATTTAGGCTTGATAAATAAGGAAAAAATTCGTACCAATTCAGCTGTCCTAAAGCAGAATGGTCTGCTTTGGGAGGCAGGGAGTTACCCCTTATTGGAAGCATTCAAACAAAGGCAGAATGGCCACTTGGGTATATTGTTGGGGGAATTTTTTTCTGGCCATGAATTGGACCAAATGGCTGCTGTCTCTTCCAGTTGTACAATTATGGGGTCATCCGGCCCACCCCATTGTTTTGGGTTGATAATAGGTGGCACAATCCCTCCAACAGTCCTGAAGGTGCCCTGAGCTAAAGCTGCAAGAGTTGAAGTGACTTCCCTACGCTCCCACAGCTCGGAGATGTGTCTGACGTAGGATTCACATTCAGGTCTTCTGGACTCCAAGTCCAATCCACCACCTATGTACTTTCTACCCCATATTTTTACAGATGAAGAAAGAGAGACCAAGAAAGGGAAGGTGATTTACCCAAGGTCACCCAGCTAGTTAGTGGCCAAGGTGGGATTCAGACCCAAATCTACTCTCAAGTCCAGGGTTTCTTCTGTTGTTCCACATCGCTTCTAAGTCATCTAAGTTAAAAAAATAATAAACGTGTAGTAATGGTTCTAAAATTTTTATGGCATTGATCTGTGTGTGTGTCCATGTGTATATATAGATGATTGATGCCAGGTAGGTAGGGATGAGAGCAATTTGGACCTGTGATTTCATCTCTGCAGGCAGGCAGAAGCAGCTAGGTGGTGCAGTGGATTGAATGCTGGGCCTGGTTCAAATCCAGCTTCAGACACTTACTGAGCATCCCTGGGCAAGGCACTTAACCTCTTTTGGTCTCAGTTTCCTTGACTGTAAAATGGGGATTAATGATAGCACTTATCTCCCAGGGTTGTTGTGACAAGTAAATGAAGTAAATTTGAAAAGCTTAGCACAGTGCTTAGCACATAGTAGGTGCTTAATGAATGTCTGTTTCCTTCTTTCTTTCCTTTCTGCAGAGAATTCCCAGTATGATAGGCTCCCTCTACCAATTTAAATTGAGAACTAATCTGCAATTTATAATCTTGGAAAGCTGTCTGGGGATAATATGGCTCTTCCATAACTCACACTCCAACAATATTACAAAAAATGGCTTTCTACTTTTGAGTGCTGAACTTGATTTATTTCCATCTCTACATTTTACAGATGTCCAGAATGGTGAAAATGTCTCACCCAAAGTCACGAAACCAATTCGTGGCAGAGTGAGATTTGGAATCCAAATCCTTGCTTAAAAAAAAAATTGTTATGAATATGTTTTGTTTTACCTAAAATTTTCCCATATTCCTCTGCTTTCCCAGAGAGCCATCTCATATAACAAAGAATATTACTTAAAGAAAAAAAAAAGGAAAAGATGGGGGGGAAAGAATTTTTTAAAAAAATCAATACATGGGAAATATCAGACAATACAGGGATCGTTCCACACTCATGGACCTCCCACTCTGCACAGGGGCAGGGGAGGTGTGTTTCGTAGCTCTTCTCAAGCCCTTGCTTTTGACACACTCTGCGCTGTTGGCAGCACCATTAAAATGGGCTTCCTCTTTGGCCAGATTTGGTGGTCATAATCAAAACTTGTTTCTAATGATTAAAAAAAAACAATCTGTCCACTGTACCCAATGAGACTTAGTTAAGTCCTTTCCCTGCATTTTCTTAAGTCATGTCTCATTTTCAATTTGCCAAGGTAACAATGAGTTAAAAGCCAGAAGTCAGTCTCTTGCCCTTCCACCAAACTAATTACTTCTCCAACTGTATGTCTCTTGACAGCAAACCTTTGTGTTCTACTCGGCCAGTGCTCTTTGCCCACAGTCTTCTTGTGTTTCCAAGCTCATCTTGTATCACAGGTGCAAGATTTACTTTAATTATTCCAACCACCAGCGGAGGGGGGCCAGCCTATGACCTCTTTGGTCCTAATCCAGTGAAGAGGCTGCTATACCCTGTGCCAATTGTCAGTGGCCCCTGCTTTTCCTTCTGCTGGAGTTTGAATTTCATCTGTCAATTGTGGGACCATTGAAATGCCATACCTTCAGTCTCCTCGGCCCCCACAGACAGACAGACAGACAGATGAACACGTGGACAGACAGTCAGATGGACACACACTCTTTTCTCTCTTGGCAGTATCATAGCTTTGCCCTGACTTGCTGGTCTCCAGACATTTAAAGCCTGCAGGAGCCAAGATGGCATGTTAGATATTGTCATCCTTATTACTACAGGTCTATTGGCAATCCTCTGGCACCAAGCACTTCAAGTTGATATTTTAGGGTCTTCAATTTTTTTTGGGGGGGGGGTGGGAGTGACTATGGGACTCTTGTTGTGGCATTAACTTTCTCTTCAGAGCCTTGTCTCAGTCTTTCCCATTTTAAGCTGATACGTTGGAAATAAGAACTGACATTTTGAGAAAGTTTGCAAACTATCCCACGAGCCTTCTCATTGGAGCCTCTTCTAATATGCTACAGAATGGAAACATCATCCCCATTTTACAGATGTAGAAACTGACCCAGTAAGAAAAGGAACGGGACACCAAGTCCAACATCATATATATATATATGTATATATGTGTGTATATATATATATACACACACACACATATATATATATATACATATATGTATATATATATTATGCTGTAAAGAAAACTGGAGTCCGCAGATAGGAGCTCCAAATGCCAGCTCCAACGCTGAACTAGCTCAATGACCTTAGGCAGTACACTTCAATGGTCTCGGCCTTAATGTCTTTTTAAATGGGTCCTGCCTACCTCCCAGGGTTGTTTTGAAGTGGCATCAATTAATTAATTAATGGTCAAAAGACCATTGGGTTCCTAACTCTTATATTTAATAGTTGTGTGACTGAACCTCTCTGAGCCTCAGTTTCCTCCTCTATAACATGGGGATAATAATACCTTCCCAATCTATCTCATAGGGTGGTTGTGAGGATCAAGCAATATACTTTGTGAAAATTTACCTCGAAAATTGTAAAATGTTAGACATATGGCAGGTGGTATTGTTAGAGGACCTAGGCTTTTGGCGACACCAGGCACCAGGCAACAATAATGGCTGATTGCTTAGCACTTTAAAGTTGACAAAGCATTTTGTAGACACTATCTAGCCTCATACAACAACCCTGTGAAGCAGTGTAGACATGATTATTCCTCAAAGAGAGGAAACTGAGGCTGAGAGATGTTAACTGACTTAACCCAAAGTCACAGAGCTAATGAATGTCAGAGCTGGGATGGAAATCCAAGTCTCGACTCCACAAACCAGTGTTCTTTCCACTATCCCAGATGGCTTCTCATCATAGACCTAATCGGAATCATCTTCATGGCTTTCTCCATCAGTGGTTAGTGAAGTGGTGACCTAAGATTGGAGATGAGCAGGGTGGCCACCTTGGACAGAGAGTTGGAGAGGACCGTGGTTGCCATCAAGTCCATCTCATTCACAAGAGGAATCCCCATAATAACACAACCGATGAGTGGTTCTCCCTCCGCTCAAAGACCTATAAGGTGGGGAAGGTATCATCGCCCTGGGTTGCCCCTTCCACTCTGGGTCAGCTCTCATTGGCTGGAAGGTTTTCCTGATATCAAGCCCAAATTTGCTGATTTGCAACTTAAAACCCTTGCTCCTGGTTCTGCCGTCGAAGGCTAAATGAAATAATTCTAATCCTTCAAATACTGAAGCATGGCTATCATGCCCTCCTTGAGTTTGCTCTTCTCCAGGCTCTATTCCTTCTCAATTAACATAGACTCAAGGTCCTTCACCATTCTGGTTGCCCTCCTCTGGATGCTCCCGATGATCAATGTACTTAAAACTGTGATGCTCAGAACCATAGTTCTCCAGATGAAGTTTGACAAGGGCAAAATACATCTGTTATCTCTGAATGAACTACATGTTCACATTTACTTTTGGGGGGCTGCAGCATTATACTGGCAACATGCTACGTTTGCAGTTCACTGAAATCCCCAGATTTTTTCTAGAACTGCTGCTCAGTGCTATCCTATCATGTGCCCAATGAAGTTATTTCGAAGCTAGGTAGCTCAATGGATAGAAGACTGGGCATGGAGTTAGGAAGACTCATCTTCATGAGTTCAAATCTGGCTTCAGATACTTACTAGCTATGTGACCCTGGGCAAGTCACTTAACCCTGTTTGCCTCAGTTTCCTCATCTGTAAAATGAGCTGGAGAAGAAAATGGCAAACCACTCCAGTATCTTTGCCAAGAAAACCCCAAATGGGGTTATGAAGGGTCAGACACTTCTGAAAGGACTGAACAACAAACCCAAGTTCAAGACATTAAATTTATTCATCATGAATTGCATCTTGTTAGATTTGGTCCAGTGATCTACTCTGTCAAGGTCCTTTATGAGGAGGAAGAAGGGAAGGAAATAAGCATATATGAAGCACCTACTATGTGCCAGGCACTGTGCTGAATGCTTTACAAATATCTCATTTGATCCTCACAACAACCCTGCAAGGTAGGCGCTATTATTTTCCCCATTTTACAGTTGAGGCAACTAAGGCAGAGGTTAAGTAGCTTGCCCTCGGTCACACACAGCTGGTACATATCTGAGACTGTATTTGGACCTGTCTCCAGGCCCAGTACTCTATCCACTCTTCCACCTTTTAGCTACTAACTCCATCATCCAGTGAGTTAGCTATCCCTCACAGCATTGTGTCATCTGCAAATCTGATGAACATACTATCTATGCCTTTATCCAAGTCACTAATAGCAATGTTTAATTATCAAAAGGTCAAATACAAATCCCTGGGATAGAGATCTGCCAAGCTGACACTGAACCGTTAACCACCTCTCTTTGGGTCCAGCCATCCAACCAGTTCTGAATCTGACTCGAGTCTCATCCAATTCCCATGTCTTCCATTGTCTCCCCAAGGACAGTATCAGATACTTTATCAAAAGCTTTGCTAAAAATCAAGGTAAGTGACATCTACAGCATCCCCCTCTTTTATTACTTTAGCGATCCTATCTTAAAAAAAAAAGGGAATGAGATTAATATGGCAGGACCTGTTGTTGCTAAAACATTCTAGCTTTTTGTCATCATGGCTTCCATTTCTGGATCTTCATCATTATTGCTTTAATACTTTTTCCCAGAAATATCACAGGAATTGAAGTCAAGTGTATTAGCCTGTAGCTTTCAGACTTTACTTGCTTTTCTAGTTTGAAAATTAAAACAGCACTTTCCCTTCTCTAATCTTGAGGTACTTCTCCTTTCTTCCATGATCTTCCTTTTAAAAATTTTTAAAGGAAAAAAAAAGTTTTTATCAGCAAAAATTTGCCTCTATCTCTTCCATTTGCTTTCCCCTGTCCCAATTGAGAAAGAAAGAAAAATAAAACCCCTGTTACAAATATGTATAGGTAAGCAAAAGAAACTTCCACATTGACCACGTCCAAAAATATATGTTTCATTCTGCATTCTGAGTGCTTCAATTCTCTGTCAGGAGCTGGGAGTATATTTCATGATGTGTTGCCTGGAATAATGGTTGCTCATTATGCTGATCAGAATCCCTAATTCTTTAAAAGTTGTTTGTTTTTACAATATTGATTATCATTGTATAAATTGTTCTTCTGGTTCTCTTCACTTCCTTCTGCATCAATTCATAAAAATCTTCCCAGGTTTCTCTGAAGCCATACCCTTAATAATTCCTTACAGCATAATTGTATTCCACCACATTCACATACCATAATTTGTTTAGCTATTTCCTTGTTGATGGGAACACCTCCCCCCCACAGTTGCCAATTTTTTTGCCACCACAAAAAGAGTTACCACGAATGTGCTTCTGCATAGTTTGTTTCGCTCAGGATTAATCCCTTCCATAATCCACTCTCTCTCTCATTCTTCTCTCTTTTCCCTTCCGCTTCTCTATTTAGTGAAATAGATTTCTGTACTTAATTGTATGTGTGTATATGTCCCTCCATCTACAATTGGTGCCACCATTTCCTTTCTTTTCACTTTCTTCTTAACTGTCTTATTTGACTTCTGATTTTATCATTCCTTTGAAACTGCTCTCTCCAAAGTTACCAACAATCTCTTAATTGCCAAATCCACTAGCCTTTTCTCAGTTTTCATCCTTGACCTCTCTACAGCCCCTGACACTATCAATCAGTCACCCTCTTCACCTCGACACTCTCTCCTCTCTGGGTTTCCATGACACTGGTTCTCCTCCTACCTTTCTGACCAGCCTCTTCACAGTCTCTTTTGCTTTGTCCAGGTAACACCTGCTAACTGTGGGGGTCTCCCAAAGTTCTGTCATGAGCCCTGTCCTCCCTCTAGTCTATTTTATTTGGTGATCTCTTCATTCACTTACTGTCTCTATGTTGCTGATTGTCACATCCACCCTAATCTCTCTGCTGATCTCCAGGCTCAACCTCTCCAGTTGCCTATTGGATATTCCATATACATCTTAATGTCAATATGTCCAAAATTTATGATCTTTCCTCTGAAGACCTCCAACCTTCTAAACTTCCCTATTACCATCTAGTGCTCCACCATCCTCCCCGTGCCCCAGGCTCAAAACTTAGACGTTACCCTGAGCTCTTCAGTCTTTCAACCCTCATATCCAATCTGTTGCCAAGGCCTGCCAATTTTACCTTCATAAATACCTCTTTCTCTTCTCTAACACTGCCACTACCCTGGTGTAGGTCCTCATCACCTTACACCTGGACTACTGAAATAGCCTGCTGGTGGGCCATCTGGTTTGGTTTCTCCCCACTTCAGTCCATCCTCCACTCAGCTGTCAAACGATCTTCCTAAAGTACAAATCACCACTCTAATTCAATAAACTCCAATGGCTCCTTATGACTTGCAAGATCAAATGCAAAAACCCTCTGAATCCTTGAACTTTGATTAATTTAGGAAAAGATTGAGGACCTCTTTGTGGAGTTATCTCATGTCTCCTCTTCCATATCTCCATCCTCTTCCTCCTAGGTTTCAATTTCAGAAGATAGGCCAGTACTTCTTGCCAAGGCCAAAAAACATTTGCTTGACATTTTCTTTCTCTATTCCGTACCTTCCCATTTTCTCCAGCTAGATGATGTAATGGATGCAGCACTGAGCCTGGAGTCAGGAAGGCCTCAGTTCAAACTCAGCCTCA
Source organism: Vombatus ursinus (assembly GCF_900497805.2). Taxonomy (NCBI): domain Eukaryota; kingdom Metazoa; phylum Chordata; class Mammalia; order Diprotodontia; family Vombatidae; genus Vombatus; species Vombatus ursinus. The sequence goes on from NW_020954813.1 coordinate 169,480, forward strand.
CATACTTCCTAGCTAGGAAACCCTGAGCAAGTCACTTAACCTGTTTGCCTCAGTTTCCTCATTTGTAAAAAGGGGATAAAAATAGCACTATTTCCCAGGATTGTTGTGAAGACCAAATGAGGTAATTGTAAAGCACTTAGCACAATGCCTAGCACATAGTAAGCACTACATAAATGTTGACTATTATTACTATTATTATTACCTCCCAGGGTTGTTGTGAGGATCAAATGAGATATTTGTAAAGTGTTTAGTGGAGTGCCTGGTGTGTAGTAGTAGGTGCTTAAAAATATTTATTTTCTTCACCTTCCCTTTCTATTGAACCCTTTCCATGCTTACAAACACGTTCAGTCCTCCTAGCCAAAAAGACTTCCCTTGCTCCTGTCATTCCCTAACACTCCAAATTCCAATGCCTTTTCCTCCTTTTCATTGCTAGACATCGATGACATACTCTAGCTCAGTAGCGTCAAACTCAAGTAAAATGGATCCCTACAGGCCAAATATTGACTTAGAAAGCTACAAATGAACCTGTTTTATTACATTTCTATTTTCCCAATCACATTTCCCAATCACATTTATGTCCTTGGCTTGCCATTTGGAGTCCTCTCCTCTGGCTCATTGGGTCCATTTCCTCACTGCCTCTTCCTTAACCACTTGCAATTTCTGACCCCACCACTGTACAGAAGCTGTGCTTTCTCGAAGGTCTCTCGGTACACAGTAAGTGCTACTAAATGCTGGCTGGTTGACTGTCAATAGCCAATTGTCAAAATCAGTGGTTTTCCCTCCAGTTTTCATTTTCAGTGACTGCTCTGTAGCACTCTGTAGACAGTGTTGACCATGGTCTCCTCCCTTCTCTCTCCTCTCTGGCTGCTCTCACTTGCTTTTCTTGCCTCGATGATTGTTCTTGGGCTGCTTCGTTAGTTTATTTTCTTATTCCCAACCTCTAAGTCTGGGCACCAACTTGTTATTCAATCAACAAGTATTTATTAAGCATTACTATGTGCCAGCTATCATGCTAAGCACTAGAAAAACCAAGAAAGGGATAAAACAGTGCCTGCTGTCAATGGTGAGCATACACTACCTGCAGGAGAGGTGGCTGTGCATAGTGAGTGGATAAAGAGTTGGCCTTAGAAGCAAGAAGAGACACAAACAATCATAAACTTCATCCGGAGGCGATGGGGAGCCACACGGTCAGACATGGGCTTTGATAGCTGAGTGAAGGGTCTGGAGCCACTAGAGACTTGAAGCAGGGAGGCTAACCAGCAAGCTACTGTAATCATCCAAGTGTGGGGTGATGAGGGCCTGCACCATGGCAGTGGTAGTCAGAGAGAAGGGAGATGAGAGCTGTTAGAATCCACAGAAACTGACAGTAGATTGAATTTGCCCAGGGTAGAGTGAGGAGTTGAAGATGATAGCGAGGTTGGGATTAGGGTTGATATCCTCTAGAGTAACAGGAAAATTAGAAAAAAGGAAAAGTATGCTAGTAGGCCCACCTACTCTGTGCCAAGAGACCTTTGGTAGAGCAGTGGGGTCAGAAGTTGGATTGCAAGTCGTTAAGGAGAAGCAGTGGGGAAGTGAATGCAATGAGCTAGAGCAGAGGGCTCCAACTGGCAAGCCAAGGATGAAATGTTTATATATATACCATGGGGGAAAGATGAGTCTAGTTTTGGACAGAATGAATTTAAGATATTTATAGGTCAGTTTGAGATGTTCAGTAGGAAGCTGCAGAAGTTAGAATGGAGGTCAGGGTTGGATCTGGGAATCATGTGCATAGTTGACCCCTGGTTTAGAGGGAGAGGAGGAGGGCTTAGGTCAGAGATTTGGTGGGCATGACCTGAATGAAGAGCCAATAAAGGAGATTGAGAAGGTGCCATCATACAGGTAGGAGAGCCAGGAAAGTGCAAGTAATATTGCAAAAACATAGAAAGAGTACACAGAGCTCCAGAAGGATGAAGATGAAGAAAAGGCCCTTGGATTTAGTGATTAAGAAACCATTGAAGGGCAATGTGGCCCAGTGGATAGATTTTTAATTTTTTTTTTTTTTTTTTACTTTTTGGCAAGTGGGGTTAAGTGACTTGCCCAGGGTCACACAGCTAGTAAGTGTCAAGTGTTTGGTCTGAGCTCAGATTTGAACTCACGTCCTCCTGACTTCATACCCAGTGCTCTATGCACTTCACCACCTAGCTGCCCCAGGTTTTTTTATTTTTTGGCCATTGGGGTTAAGTGACTTGCCCAGGGTCACACAGCTAGTAAGTGTCAGGAGGACTAGCTGTGTGACCCTGGGCAAGTCACTTAACCTCAATTGCCTATTTAAACAAAAAAAAAAAGAGACCATTGGTAATTCTGGAAAAGTTTTATTTGAATCAAAGTTGGAAGCCAGATTGCAATGAGTTAAGAGAGAGGACAGGAAATGGAGGCACCAATTGCAGACGGCCTTCTCAAGGAGTTTGGCCAGAAATTGGTTGAAAATAAAATAGGAAAAACCCACAATAAACAAAACAGAGAACCACCCCCCACAAAATAGGTTGAAAGCTAACAGTATGTGTGGCTGAACTGGAAGTTTTCTGAGGATGGGGGAGACATGAGTGTAGTTTGTAGAGAGCAGAGAAGTAGCTGGGACAGAGGGAGAGACTGAAGTGAGACAGTAGGGAAAATAAGGAGCAACTTGCTAGAGAAGACAGGATGGAAAGGGATCACTTGAACATGGAGAGGGGTTTGCCTTGGCAAGAAGAGCCACCTCTTCATGTGAAATGGGGGCTGGATCCAGCGGGGGGAAAGAATTTGAATGATGTGAGATAAAGGGAAAAGAGATCTTGGTGAATGGCTTCCAATTTTTCAGGTAATTTTCTTCACCATGACCCCTAACTACTGTCCAAATTGCCGGCGCTCCCCTTTTCCCCCTCCCCGGCATCCCACCCAGATGATTCTCTATATGGAGGGGTTACTTGTGTCCTGGTTAAAAATCATGTTTTCTTTAGTGTACGGCAAACTACAGTGTCATTATAAAATAACTTTTTAAATTACCTAGTTAGGAGCCAATCTACTGGAATGCCCCTAAAGCAGTCCTTGAGGCATCAGAGGGATTTATGCTGTTGACGTGGCTTTATTTTTATTTTGGCAAGGCTAGCTACTGAGGGAAGGGAAAGACCTTTTTTTTTCCAACAATCAGGAACAGTCTTCCTATCTTGTTAGACAAGGTCTTTATTGCAGCCACACCAAAATCTGATGAGGTAACTGGGAGAGTTGTGGAAATTTTTCTGACATTATTTCTCAATACAGCTCGAGAGGACACAGTGAAAATATAAATCACTCTTAAAAGTAGCTTCCAATGACTACCAAAGATTATCAGATCATGAAACCTCTAGTGCCAGTAAAGCCAGGAGTCATTTTAATATTCAAAACTCACACCATATCTCTTTTGCTTTTGCCACTGAAAGAGTCTGGGCTTCATGCAGCTAAGTTAGACGAGTAAGATAGTTCAGATCTAGTTAAAACTTTCTTTCATGAAAAACCTTTCAATTATTTTAATTCTCAAATCACTCGCTTTATTGCTCTAAGTAAACAATTCTTCCCATTAGAAGAAAGCTATGTGTACCACACTTTGAAGTTTGGATATTGTTTTAAACCTGAGAGGATTACTGCTAAAGTCAACAAATCTCTCTTACATCCCTGAACAGGGTAAGAATTTATTTGTGGCTGAGAATCTATCCATCTGTCAAGGGCCCATACATTTTCATAGCTGGCACAGAAGACGGCATCTAGTCCAATACCTTAATCTTACAGATGAGGTGACTCACACCAGGAGATCTCAATCAAGAGCCTATACCTTAAGAGCATATCCAATGCTAGAACCCAGGGCTCCTGAATCCTAGTCCCGGAGGTTATTTTATTCCAAAATTGCATTTATAGCAAATGGCTTCAAATAGAGAGTTGGCAGGTGGGAAGGAGGTGATATATATAGTATGGGTAATTAAAGATAATCCAAAAATCTCATTTCAGTCAACATGTATCTGTTCCTTATCATAAAACTTTTTCTGGTGTCCTAACCACCTTTGGTGGAAATGTTTGTAGAATGATTAAACTGCAATCAGCAAACTGGAGAAGTCAGGTCTGAAAAATCCTTAAATTGGGCAATTATAGAATCATAACGAGTTGGCTGCATTTCAAATTTAGTACCATATGAAAATCCTAAAATCACTTTACAAATAATCACTATGGCCTTGAAGCAAGCACTATGATGGGGACAGTGAGGTGATGCTATAGTGCACAAAGCGCTGGACCTGGAGTCAGGAAGATCTGAATTCAAACCCAACCCCAGACACTTACTATCTGGGTGACCCTGAGAACAGTGACTTGTTGGCTTCAATTCCCCTATCTGCAAATAACAGCACTTACCTTCCCAGAGTTGTTGGGAGGATAAAATGAGATATTTGTGAAGTGCTTTGCAAACCTCAAAAGTGCTATATAAATGCTAGCAATTTAGATCTTCACTTGGCTGAAAGTAGCTCGAGGAGACAAACAAAACAATTTCCCCCAAAAGAGCACACGTGTAAAGGGGGATGGGAGGGAGAAGATAAGGGAGGTGTTTTTATAAGCCAGAAACTACTAGTCCCTGTTCATTAACATGGCATCCACCTGGCCTGCAAGCCTAGAGAACAAAAATATCGCCCTGGCAACCTTCTGTTCCCTGACTTTTTTATTCTTTTGAGTTTATTAGAACTGGGTTGAAATAGAGATCAGGTTGTGAATTCAGACTGCCAGGTGTCAGTGCCTAATGCCTTATGATAGTATCACCCAGTTTTAAGATCACCTAATTCTTTCTTTGAGAAGATCCAAGATTTTCCCATTACCAAACTCCATTTTAATTGATTTTGGCCTGTCCAATATCAGTTTCATTTTTGTCCCAAAAAAGGCTCTGTTGGCAGTAGATTCAGTCAGGGGTCTCATGGTGTTCCAGGGACTAGCTCAGGAACCACAATGAATTGGTAATATTTCATCCCCACATACTAACTATGAATGTAGACATGTAAAAATTTGGTTTACATTTCTGGAGATGATCATGGAACTCTAAAGGGACCTTTTACACTCACCTGCCTATTCACCAAGGCTCAAATTTAGTTCTTGTAATGAAGCACTTTGAACTCCAGGGGAAAGAATCATATATAGTAAGTGCCTACGTTATGAATCATGATACTGTCCCGTCCCTCATTTGTGACAAGGTAACTGATTTGTCATTGGGGTGACATCAGCTTTGATGTGGTAGTGTTACTTTTTACTCTCCAATACTGGGGGTGGTCTGCATCAAAGAAGCTGTACTCCGCCCCCTCCCCCCCCCATTCCCCTTGTGACCAAGAGTGAGCATTTGCAATATGGTTGGACAGGGTTAGGGGTTATAGTACATCCACAGCTGTGAGACATAAAGTGGCCCCAAAATAAACTAAACCTGCAATATGGCCTCAGTGTCATGTTCTAAGCCACAGGAAATCTTTAAAAGAAAATCATACTTAAAACCAATGTTACAAAGTACAATCTATTTAAACTTTAATTTGTGCATTTGTGATAATTAATGACTGCAAAACACTCAAGTTTTTTTTTTTAGAATGACATTGTTAAAAGGCACGTCTCATTTTAATGAATGCATAGTGTACCATTCTAAAATATCCTAATTTCCTTACAAAGTGCTCTGAGCAGCCACTTACAGATACAGTATAGCAAAATATATTTACAATCTAGAGTTTAAAATTTTAAATCTGACTAAAAATAAACTTTAAAAAACTACAGAGAAAATTAGTGCTTTCTTTAGCTTAATTGTGTGAACATACCCTGCCCTCTAATTTTTTTTTAGTGATTTACTTCAATTAAAAAAAAAAAAAGATTTCTGTACAATGTGTAGTTACAAAAGGCTACTTCAGTGTTTAATGCTAACAGCCTTTTCAGACATGGCTCTCTGGGTGTATCTGAGAACCAGAAAGGGTAAGCAGACTGTACCTCAAAAGTATTTCACGTCTTATATTGTACAACATAGTTTCAGTGAAACCCAGAACCCTGAGCTAAGCTCCTTCTCTGTCCCCTGCCAAAGACGGTGACTGGCAATGTAAAATCACTTTAGAAAGTGCGCTTCTCTCTCTAGTGAGAAAGCATTTGGAATTCTGAGGAACAAACCCAACATGCCCTTGCTGGCCCTCCTCTTTGGATGGTCTCATGAGCTCTATATAATCATCACTTTGTGAGTGTCAAAGGGCATGAATGGGAACGTCAAGGATCTTGGGGATTAACGCTGCTCTGAAGAGGACAAACCAGAAGTGACTGACAGCGGACAGCTGTAAGGTTCTTGAAACACTCACAGATACCTTGAGCTCAGTTCTTTGTAACTCAGTGTGCTTTCATTTTTCCCTATAGGATTTAAACATGAATTCTCTTTCAGAGGGGAGCTTGCTTATTGCAATTACATGGTCAACACGGTCCAGGTTAGCCGACGGCTTGCTGTTGGTGAGGTATGACGATCCTATGCAGCTGAGCCAGAAACATGAGCTATCTATATGTATATAGACAGATCTATATTCTAGATGCTAACTGGGGGAAAAAATATCAGAGTCACAGACAAGGAAAAAGGCTCTAGGCAAGTAGAAACTCTTAGTTGGCAAAGTGACTTTCCTGTAGCAACACTAAGATAACCCAAAACAGGCCCTCTCAATCTCAACTGTTATATAAAAATATTTGGTCGAATTACTTTGAGACTTTTGAGGTACAGTTCTTTAGTGTTATAATAGGTTAATAAAATATACATACACTGTTTTATCAAAAATATTTATACATTCTGTTACATATTGCTTTTTATCCTCAGTAACTGCCAATATAAAATCTGGATTCAGTGGCCTACAATGTATACAAATGTACTTCACGTAAATGCTGGAGTCGGCGTCTGCGTGGCCACTGTGCCAAAGTAACAAAGTGGTACAATTAAATAACAAGCCTAGAACGCTGAATAGATTACAACTTGCACATATACATGTTCACGGCATGTATACACTGACAGTCCCCGGGGTGTAAAAGTGATACATTAATACAGCAGATACAAGAGAACTAGGATGCTAAATCGAGGGTGGGTCTTTTTTAAAAAGGTCGTCTGTTCACTGACTTTGGGAAGTCGTGACTGAAAATCCATGAGGATCTAGGCTTTGGGAATGCGTGCAGTAAACACAGTATCTCAATCCAGACTGACCAGAAGCACTCCTTTCTTTACTTTCTTAATAAATGCTGGTGTTCTGTTTGTTTCAGCAATGCTTAACAAACAAGAAGCTGTTTGGCAACTTGTCCATATGATTATGGAAGCACTTATACGGTTGGTAAAGATAAGGCATTAAAAACATTTTCTCCTAATAAATATAGAAAATTTACAAAAGAAGGCATCAATTCATTCCGTTATTTTCGAACTCAGCACCCACAATGTGTACAAGCTGCAAATGACACTTCTGGATAATCTTACAGTAATTCCTTTAAAATATAACAGCATTTGCCTTATTCAGATAGAATCTTGTTAAGGTTGAGTATCACTAGCATCCCAAGCTTTATTCTGAAAACACAGTGGAACGAAGTAAACTGGTTATCTGTCCTAGATCCCAAACTGGTCTTCCTTCCACTTAAGGCAAGCATATGACAAAGGTATCCACTGTAGAAGAGGAAGGAAAAAAAAGACAACATGGATCCAAGGGTGTCCACCTGTGAAGGATGTTTATGTGGCCTGTATTCAGCTTAAACCCCACCAAAACTGTTTCCAGTGCACAGATTAAAAATGGAAATACATTGCAAGAGGCCACTCTTCAAGAAAGATATTAGACTAGTATTTTAAAACAAATCTTCATGTGATTTCAGAAAATCAGAAGCTACTGGTGGCACAGAGAGCAAGTGGAGGGCTGCTATTCGGCTAAAGAGGTCTGTCGTCTCCAGAGTCATTCTGCTAGTTTCACAGTGTCTTGGAACTTAACACCAATCAGCAATGTAGTCGAAATCTCGAAACATTTCTTGCTCCTCTTCTGAAAGTATCCTTGGTTCCCGAGGTGGGGTCAGAATAGGTGCTTCTGAGGTAAATTCATCATCAAAATTACTCACATCCTCGCGTCCTCTGATGGTCGGAACAAATGGTGGCTTTACTTTCTTGGCCAGCAAAGCATTCCAATCAATTAGCTGTTTCACAGAACAAAGAACAACAGACACCTTGAGTTTCCTACTATGACTGCCTAAATGGGATTAACAGCCCCCTTGATTTGCTGCTTACCCGGAAAAATGGGTGTTTTTTGACATCCTCTGCATCTTTCTCACCAGCTCCCAGGCGCCGTTCTGGATTTCTTCTCAGCAGCTAATAGGACAAACACAAAAGTTGTCAAATTAAAACTAGCTTCTTTCACTGGTAAGATTCCCTGAGACTGTCTCTAGCTCTCCCTCCTTCTAAAAAGGACTCTCCATTCTCAAGGGGTCTAGTTTGACAGCAGACATCATTAAGAAGCCAACTCTTTACTGAATATAACCTTTCTTTAGACAATGCTAAATTCTAACCACATACAAGGTCATACATGTTAAGTATATGTGTAGGTAACCTGGAAAGGGGACCACCAGATGATTTTTCTTTTCTTTTTTTTTGGTGAGGCAATTGGGGTTAAGTGACTTGCCCAGGGTCACACAGCTAGTAAGTGTCATGTGTCTGAGACTGGTCTTGAACTCATGTCCTCCTGACTTCAAGGCCAGAGCTCTATCCACTGCCCCACCTAGCTGCCCCAACCAGATGATTCTTTCTATCACGGATGTAGAGGTCTCTTGATAGTATTATCACTGTCTCTCTATTAAGTCTGAAATGCATAAATATATTTTCACTTAATTCATGTTTAGTAATCATATCTGATAAGGTACATTTGTGACTTTTTTTTTTTTTTGGGCAGTTGGGGTTAAGTGACTTGACCAGGGTCACACAGCTAAGTATGTGTCAAGTGTTTGGTCTGAGATCAGATTTGAACTCAGGTCCTCCTGACTTCAGGGCCGGTGCTCTACCCACTGCGCCACCTTGCTGCCCCGTGACTTCTTGAACTAGTGGATACTCTGGGGTTGGATTAGATGGCTGTCAAGGGTCCAACTCTCAACTTCTGTGATTAAGGGTGAGTTGCTTAGTTTAATCTGGACAAAATTCCCAGTCTGGTAATTTTTATCCACTCTTGGAAGTTCTGATAATCCCAAGAACTGGTGGAAGTGTCTGTAAAATCTGCTTATACTAAATGTGGTCCTATGTTAATTATTTGTAATGATGCATGTATGTGTACAGGGGATAAGGATAGTATAAATAAGTTGAATGCTGCAGTAGTTTGCTTAAAAACAGGTCTGATTTAAGGGGCTCTTACCCTCCTCATTATGGAGATGGCTTCTGTAGACAAGAATCTCGGGTACCTTACTTCATCATTCACAATACTGTCGAAAACCTCTTCTTCATCATCCCCAGGAAAGGGAGACTTAGAAAAGAAAAGGAAAGAGAAGCAGAGCAGAGCGAGCCTTCGGTGAGTTAAAATGACTTCGTGGGCTACAAGGGCTGCCATTACTTGAAGCTTGGCTTCCTTATCGCCGCACCTCAGAGGGGCACAACCAGGAAATGAGAAAAAAGGCAATGACAAAGATCCACTAACGTTGTCACATTCAGAGCCAATTTAATCTTATTCTATACACAATTCTAATATGCTTGGTTATCTTGTTTCTAAGTTGATGCAGATTCAAAATAGCAAATTAGAGGGAAGCTGCTCTATTCACATGACAAGTTATAGATGACAGGCAAAACTATGAAAAGCAGGCCTGAAAACACAAGTCACAGTCATTGCTGGTGATTCATTGTACTAGGGAGAGGCACAAGAACAGGTATTCACAACTTCAGAAAGGTTACCTTTGTTCAGTATATTCTTTTTAAGACTGCAGGGAGAGAGGCACAATGGTGTGGTGGGCAGAGAAACAGTCTTGGAATTTGAGTCCTACCTCTGACATTTACTAGTCACTGGGTTTAATGTCTCAATGCCCTCAGGAGGCTCTCTAATGCTCTAAGTTGGAAAAGCAGATGCCAATCTGCATTGGTGGAGGGAGTTTCTTCATCAAGAATTCCCTATGTTGATGAATAACAGATTTATTCTGTCTACACCTTCACTCTCCAAAAAGGCAGAGAACTTTGTAATTTATTTAGAAAGATATTCATCAAAGAAGGTCAAATTAAAAAAAAAAGTTTTAGAGTTCAGAAAGATAAGAACTCAGGTATTCACAAGTCTCCTTAAGAGTTCTAGATAACAGAATTTGGTTTTGAAGTCTGGAGGCTAGGAACAGGGACAGGAGTGGAATACAGGCTGGACTGGGCCCTTCTACAAAATGGAGGCTCCAGGAGCAACTCCTCAAGAGGAGGAGGTCAAGGAGAAGAAGAAGGAGATCACAGCTCTTAGAAAGGGTCATTCCATGCTGACAAGGCCACAGGGTGAAGTTGGATGTTCTATCTAAGCCGAGGAGGCCCTGGGTGCAGATGAGACAGCATCAGGGAAAGAAGGTAATAGTCCCACTGTACCCTACCCTCGTCAGACCTGATCTAGTGTATTTGTGTCCCATTCTGGGCACTACAGCTTAAGGAGGAGAGTAATAAACTAGAGTGTGCGCACAGAAGGGCAACCAGGATAACGAAGGGCGTGGAGTCCACTTCACACAAGGGTTGGCTTGGAGACTGGGGATATTTAGACTGGAGAAGAAAAGCCTCAGATGAGACACAATGTCACGGGGACAGAGAATTAGATCTTCCTGGCTCCAGAGCAGAGGGTAGGAATTTAGGTAACCACCAGAAATGTCCCAAAGTGGAATGAGAGGCCTTGAGAAGTGGCCAGGTTTCCCCCTTCCTTAGGCCTTTAGGTGGAGGTGAAATACTCACTTGTTGATTATGTCATAGTGGGATTTCTTTCAGGTATGGCTTAGACTAGATGGCTGTCAAGGTCCCTGCCAACTCTCAGATTCTGTGATTCAGGGCTAATTGCTCAGTTTAATCAGGAAACAATTGCCAGTCTGGTACCTTCATGCTCATTTGGCATGAGGAAAAGAAAGATCTGCTACTTTTTCATCTACTGCTAGAATTCTGCCAATCCTAAGACTGGTAGAAGTACATAAAAAATAAACACATGCCAAATCTGGTCAGATATTAATTATTGGTAATGATATGTGTGGGGTAGGGTGGGGTACGTATAGTAAAAATACACTGAATGCTACAAGTTCATTTTAATGAATAGGTTCAACCTTCATTTTTTTTTTTTTTTACCAGAACTACAA
>NW_020954813.1:180838-185292 GCF_900497805.2 Vombatus ursinus
TATAATAAAACAGGATAATTTAATTTTCTCTTCAGATATTTTTCCTTAACTATCATCTTCTAGGTATTAATGAATAACAAAATGGAAAAAAAGTCAGTTCATAAGCAATTAAGAGCTAAATGTATAACTCAATTGCTTAGAGGCATCTGCTTCTAGTAGTTACTGTCCAGCCTGGCCACTACCAGACCCTGGAGTCATTCAGAAATAGTTGTTGTTCGTTCTTCGTTTCTGAAGAGGACCAATGACATCACAGGGTGATGTCTTGACTTGCCTGTGAACTGGATTTAAGTGAGGCAGAGCTGCACAAAAGTCATCAGCCTCGCTCTCTCTTCCAGTAATCAGAGAGTCCAGTGGCAAGATGAGAAGTCAGAATGACGGGCAATGCCCAGGAGGCAGTGGATGAGACCTTGGCATATCTGATGTCTGACCAAGCTCTAAGTGCTCCACAATGCCTACTTCAGCTGCCTTCATGGCCACTGGAACAACTCTTCTCATCTGTTCATTCTACCTGGAGAAGTCCTCATGTGCTTGGGGTAGACACTCCCCTAACTCATTAATGGGTTTAAGGCCTGGTGGATACCCTTAACTTGGTTTACCCTGCCTACTGAGGTGGCTTTACTGAGGTATGGCTGCTGTGCATGCAGTTCTGAAGCCTGCAGGAGAATAACCAGGGCAGGAATACTTCTGGTCCCTCTGAACCAGCAGACTTGGTTCCCAGCTGGCTAACAGGGACTGAGTCCAGTTGCAGCCCACTGGAACTCCAACCACAGCAAGCCCACAGGTGTGTTGTTGCTCAGACCCAAATCCAGGTCAAGAACTTGTAGAGCTGAGACCAGGAGGACAGAGATCAGATTTTGCCCTGGCTCAGACCATTCTGGGAGCAATGAAAGCCTGCAGATCCCTAGCCTGAGCTGTTCCTGAGATCTCAGAATAACACAATACTCAGTACCACAAGAAAGCTATATTAGGACTATCCTAGACATTCACTCAAGAAGTGTTCAAGCCTGGCCCTAACATAAAATCTAACATTAGGAAGTGGGCTAGAAGAATGAACAACAACAACAAAAAAAGAATCCCATCATAAAAAGTTATTAAGGTGACGAGGACCCTCAAGATACAAATCTAGAAGGATTCCAAATAATTTGTAAGGTAAGCCTCAAAGGAATACACAACATGGGCACAAGCTGAACTAGAATTTCTAGAAGAGATGAAGAATTTAAAAAAAAAAAAGGATTAAAAGTATTTTATGATAAATCAAAATGCTAAAGGAAAAAATTGAAAAAGAAATGATAATTATGAAAAGAAAGAATTAGACAAGGAATTACTAGCTTGACACAAGAAGTATAATACTTGACCTAAGAAACAAACTCCCTGAAAACTAGAATGGACCAAATAAAAACTATGACTCCATGAAAATACTCCATGAAATAACAAAAAAATATTAAAACAAAATCAAAAGACTAAAAATATAGAAAAAAAGATATAAGTTATCTCACAAGAAAAACAACTGACCTGGAATACAGATCAAGGGGAAAAAGATTTAAGAATCTCTGGATTATCTGAACACTACGACAGACTGAAAAAAAGAACTCAGACATCTTATTTCAAGAAATCTTAAAAGAAAACTGTCCAGATTTCTTAGAACTAGAGGACAAAGTGGAAATAGAAAGAATACATCAGTAACTTCCTGGAGAAAAAAAAAAAAAAGGAAAACTCCTAGGAACATTATAGTGCAAATCCAGAGCTTCTAAGTCAGAAACAATGATGCAAGCAGTGAGAAGGAAAGAATTCATGTGATAAGGAGCTACAGTCATGACTGGACAAAATTTAGCACCCATCACTGTAAAGAAGAGCTTAGAATATGCTAGTCTGTAAAGCAAAGGATACAGGATTTCAACCAAAAATAACGTATACAACAATATGAACTATAAATCCTTTTGGGGGAAAAGAAGTGACCTTTAGTGAAATAAAGGATTTCTAAGCATTCCTGATGAAAGGATCAAAACTGCATTGAAACTTTAAAGTGTAAACAGGAGTTATAAGAAACATGAAAAGGTAAACATAAATGCACAATTATAACAGACTAAACAAAGATAAATTTTTACATTTTAATATGGGGAGATAATATATATATCATTTCCCCCCTCAACCCTCACAGCATCAGGGATCACAGAATCTAATTAAACACAGGACTTGAAAGTGATTCTGTCAGGTTTTGATGATCTAAAAAGAAGAACTGAAACAGCACGGAGGGAGTAAAAAGGGAGAGGAAGGATGGGGAAAATTATATCAAATCAGGGTACACAAATAAAAGTCTACATAAATAAAAAAGAAGGGATGGGGGGCAGTGGGTGACACCTGAACCTCACTCTCATCTGAACTGGTCAAAAGAGGGAAGACAGAGTAGGGATTAGTCTTATACAAAACAAACTGTAACTAGGGATATACAAAAATATTTATAGTAGCTCTTCTGCTGGTTGCAAAAAACTAGAAAGGGGGTGTTGGTCAATTTGGAAATGGTTGAACAAGTTACAGTATAAAGTATATATATAAAAAGTGTGTGTGTGTGTATATATATATGTATGTATATATATATATATATATATGAAAGTATATATAAAGGTGATGAAATGACATGTTTTAAGAAATGAAAGGGCAATTTCAGAGAAACCTAAGAATACTTATATGATTTGAAAGATCAGAATAATAACTTACACAATGACAACAATATTGCAAAGCGAAACAACCTTGAAAGACTTAGGAACTCTGATCAGTGCAATGGGATTCCAGGACTCATGATGAAAGAATCTTACCCATCAGGTTCTGATTAAGAGGTGATGAACTTAGAATGCAGACACAGACAAAGACACACTCACACACCCACCCCCACACACATATTTGTAACAGAGGTTTTCTTTTTCTTTCTTTCTCAATGGGGGTGGTGAGAAGTGGGTAGAAAAAAAGGTAGATAGATTTTTGTTGATTGAAAAAAATATATTTTAAAAATTCACATACCTCATCATTAAAAAAAGTAAAAAACTAATGAGCCACATATCTACTTTCTTATTTCTAAACAATCTTTAGAATAAATCTACAAACATATCCAGGGCATCTTTGATGAAGGTTTAAGAACAGAAGCTTTTACAAACCATGTTTTAAAGCAGATTATACTTTTACAGTTATAAAATTTACTGAAAAGTATAAGAAAATACAAAAATTTACTGTACTTATTGCATGCTACAAAAAAAAAATTTCATGCAGTTAGGAGAGAAAAACACTTTCATAAAGGCTGGATTTGAACTCAGGTCTTGACTCTAGGCCCTCCAGAGAGTCACACAACCATGTCAACTGGGTTCAATACACAACTCTTTCATCCAATTTTACTGGGCCCTCACTGCTCTACAGTAATCCTTTAGTCTTCTCTGATCAATTTTCCATTACATCCTCAGCAGAAGCTATTCTAAACTCTGACCTTTCTCCACTGAGGATTTTGCATCCTCCACAAAGCTGCCAAAGTGATTTTCCTAAAGGGCAGTTGTGACCCTGTGACCTCTACTCAAACTTCAATGGCTCCCTATTGACCCCAGGATCAAATCCAAAGTCCTCTGTCTGACATATCTCCCAATCCTCTGCCTTAGGACTTGCCCAAACTGGAACCCTCTTCATCCTATCTCTCTGGTTTCTTGGCTTCCTTCAACACTCTGCTCGAATCCCACCTTTTGCAGGGGGTCCTTCCAGGTTCTTCTGCTGCTCTTCAGATGATGGCACCCATCTATTCTACACAACCTCCATCCAGTTGTTTACATGTCTCCCACCAACACGTGAGCTCCCTGAGAGCTGGCACCATTTCTTACTTTTCTTATGGTCCTCACTGCTTAGCACAATGCCTGGCATATGGTGACGACTTAACCAATGCTTCTTGACTGACTCCTTAATTGAGAAAATAGAGGCCTTGCATTACAACTTTCCTCCTTCACACCTCAGAATCCCTCTTCATTCTCCATTCTCTCTTCTTTTTGTTCTTGTCTAAATGAAAAAGCTTTATCCTTTCTAAGGTAATCTTTCCATGGGTACTCTTTAAAAAAAATTCAATTTAATTTTTGGTTCCAAATTCTCTCCTTCCCACCTATGGAAGCTAGGTGGCAAGTAGACAGAATGCTGGGCCTGGAGTGAGGAAGACTTGAGTTCAAATCTAGCCTTAGACATTTACTAGCTGTGTGACAGCTGAGCAAGTCACTAATCCTGTTTGCCTCAGTTTCCTCAACTGTAAAATGGGGATAATATTAGAACCTACCTTTCAAGGTTGGTGTGAAGATCAAATGAGATATTTATAAAGTGCTTGGCACACAGCAGACACTTATTAAGTCTTATTAAACAAGCTTGTTACAAATATGTAGTTGAGCAAAACAAAATTTCCTCATTAGCCATGTCCAAAAAAAAAAAAAAAAAAGCTT
>NW_020954813.1:185316-250309 GCF_900497805.2 Vombatus ursinus
AGTCCATTAGCTCTTTTTCTGGAGGTGGATAGTATGTTCATTATGAGATCTCTGGAACTGTGGTTTGTGTTGATCAGCGTTCCAAAGTCTTTCAAAATTTTTATCTTCACAGTTATTTTCACAGTTGTCTTTACAGTTATATTTACTTTACAGTTATTAAATTGTATAAATTATTATTAAAGTTGTTCTGATTCTGCTCATTTCACTCAGCATTAATTAATACAAGTCTTCCCAGGTTTTTCTAAAGCTACCCCCTTCATAATTTCTTACAAAACAACAGCATCCCAACACATACATATAACTGTTCAGCCATTCCCCAACTGATGGGCATCCTCTCAGTTTCCAATTTTTTGCCACCAAGAAAAGAACTCTATAAACAATTTTGTATATGTGAGTCCTTTTCCTCTTCCTTTAATCTCTTTGGGGTATAGACTTAGTAGTATTGCTATGTCACACAGCATGGTTTAAAAGTTTTTTGAATATAGTTCTAAAATGATTTCTAGAATGGCTGGACTAATTCACACTCTATTCAAGAGTACACTAAAATATTTGTTTTCTCACACCCCCTCCAGCATTTATTATTTTCCTTTTTTGTCAATATTGCCAATCTGATGTGTGTGGGGTGGTACCTCCAGAGTTGTTTTAATTTGCATTTCTCTAATTATTAGAATTTAGAACATTTCTTCCTTATGGCTACCGACAAGTTGGATTTCTTCTTCTGAAAACTGCCTGTGTATACCCTCTGACCAATGGGGGAAGATGGGTCTTATTCTTAAAAATCTGAATCAGTTCCCTATATATGAAAGCTTTATCAGAGAAACTTGATGCAAAGATTTTTCCTCAATTTCCTACTTCTAACATTAACTGCACTGATTTTGTCTCTGCCAATTTTCTATAAATCTTATGCAATCAGAACTGTCCATTTTACCTCCTGTGAACCTTCCTATCCTGTTTGGTCATGAGCTCTTCTCTACCCACAGGCCACTTCTCCATGCTCCTCTAAATTGTTTGTGCTCTCACCTTTTATGTCTAAATCATGTATTCACATGGAGCTTGTCTCTGTACATGGTGTGAGGTGTTGGTCAATAGCTACTTTCTGCCATACTGTTTTCCAGTTTTCACTGAATGGTAAGTTCTTTTTTTTTTGTTTTTCTTATTTTTTAGGCAATTGGGGTTAAGTGACTTGCCCAGGGTCACACAGCTAGTAAGTGTCAAATGTTTGTTCTGAGGGCAGATTTGAACTCAGGTCCTTCTGACTTCAGGGCCAGTGCTCTATCCACTGCGCCACCTAGCTGCCCCTGAATGGTAAGTTCTTGCCTTAATAGTTGGAATCTTTGGGTCTTTCAAACACTAGGCTACTGAGCTTGCTTGCTTCTGTATATTGTGTACCTTATCTGTTCTACTGATCAACCTTTCTACTTCTTGTAGTACCAAATTGTTTTAATAATTTTGGCTTTGTAGTACAGTCTGGGATCTGGTACAGCCAGGCCTCCTTCCCTCCCACTTTTTCCCCCATTAATTTCCTTGATATTCTTGACATTTTGTCCCTCTTCCAAGTATACTCTTGTTCCCATACCCTCCTGTCTTCTAGGTAGCTTGCTCTTCCCCCGATATGATCAGTCTTTTTTTTTTTCCGCCCATCTTCCATCTCTTCTGATTCTCCTTCCCTGCCCTGCCTATACAGTTTGCTCATCTGTATAATGAAGGAATGGGAATACCTCTTGCTCTTCATGGCCACTTTCAGACTTTCTATCTACCTCTAATCACTCAGTAACCTTTCTTCCTTTGAGGTTCACTTTATCCAAATTATTCACTTGTTAAAGATTCTGGTGATTTATCTACAATAGGACAGTATTCCTCCCTTTTCTTTTTTTGGGTAATATGTCCCCCCCCCCCAATACATGTAAACATTTTTTTTTAAGGTTTTGAGCTCCAAATTCTCCCTCTCTCTCCTTTTCTTCCCCCCTCCCTGAGATGGTAAGCAATCTGATACGTTACACATGTGCAGCATGAGAAAGATATTTCCACATTGCTCATTTTGTGGAAGAAAACTTGAACTAAAAAAAAGAAAAAAAAAGAAAAAAAAGTGAAAAACAGTATGCTTCAGTCTGTATTCAGACACCATCTATTCCTACTTTTTCAAGAACTCCCTTTCCTGGCTCACCAACCTCCCTTGCTACTCCAACTTCTAACCCCTCCATTATGTTCCTTCACACACCCTCACCTCCCAGTTTTTCAGTCTATTCAGCTATTATGACCTCTTCCATGCCATTTCAGGGGGAGTCAGGAGGGTGGTAACACCAATGATCTTGTCTCCACCCACAAGTGCTCGATTTCCATGAGATTTCTTTATACGATTATGATTTCCTATTGTTCTCTCTACCTTATTCCCCTCCTAAAACTTTTTTTTTAAATGTCTTCTATTCCATATGACTTCCATTCCCTCTACTCCTCAGTCATTTGCCAGCCTAATGTCCCTGCTCTGGCCATATTTTCCTTTCTTCCTAATCTCAACCACTTCGTGTATGACAGTTTATCTCCCAACTATCTATCTTATCCTCTCAAATCTTTTGCTTTTTTATCCTATCACTGGTCATGCTTGGTCACCCCATACTCTCATCAACCATGTTTTCTGCTTCAAATCATATGCTGCTAAACAGAGACATAAGAAATCATGCAATTGTGCTTACTGGGTCCATTACGCATTTATGTTCTCTAATCTCAAGTGGGTCCTCCATGCACCAAGGCAACCCTTGCACCTCCTCCTTAATTGATTCTCTGTCCCACTCCCCACAGTATCTATCTCAAACTATCTCCTCTTCTCAAGCCTCCACAGCAATCTCTCACCCTTCTCTCAGCTGAAGACCTTGATTTGGATTAGCAAAGTCATTCACTCTGGGCTTCCTCTTCCCTCCTCCTCCCTAGCTACTTCCCTATTCCTATCTTAACTCCAGTTTCTGGGGAAGAGATGGGCTTTCCAATACATATACCCTTCATTCCATCCCTTCTGCCTTCCCAGCAGACACACTGTCCCCAATATCATCTCACCTCTCTCTAATCTTTAGCCTCTTCTTATCTAATTAGTTCTTTCCCTGTTACCTATAAATATGCCTGACTCTCCTCTACCCTTAAAAGTTCATTAGCTCTTAGGATTCTCATCTCTCTTGCATCTCTTCTCCCTTTCTTATTCAACAAGCTCCTTGATACCGTCTACATTCAGAGTCTCCATTTGCTCTCTCTCTTCCGCTCTCTGCTGGCAGTATTCCAATCTCACTCAACAGAAAGTATTCTCTCCATAGTTAAAAACAATTTCAGCTGCCCAAATTAATGGTCTCTTCTCAATCTGAATCTTTCTTGACCTCTCTTCACTTAGTACAGCACCTAGAACAGGAACATAGTATGTACTTGTGGATTGCCTAGACAAGATGACCTTTGAGGTCTCTTTCCAAAAGCTTTAGGCCTATGCTAGGTCTTCTTAGATCCTAACAAATTCACTTGCCCGTGCTATTATGCCAAGTCACTATTCTTGCCCGCTTTTGCTGCCCAAAGGTTTCTTTATTTCCTACTCACTTATCAATTCCTTTAAATCTGGCTTCTGGCCCTACCCCTTGAATGAAATTTCTCTCTCCAAGGTAATCAACAATCTCAACTGCTGAACCCAATAGCCTCAGTCAGTCAGGCCTCATTTCGCTTGGTTTCTGCCACAGTTACTGAGGCTGCTGATTATTCGCTCCTCTCTTGGCTACCAGACATTGTGCTCATGCTCTCTCTTTGTTCTTCCATGTGGCTCTATACTCTGTTTCATTCTCTCTGTTGGCTCATCCTTCTTCTGTCTACTAAAGGGAGCCTGTCTTGGTCAGCTCTTTAACTCTTACGGGTTCAGTCAGCATCCCTATGCACACCACCCCCAAATCTCTCTCTCTTGACCAACTCTCTCTAGGATTCCAGTCCCGTATCACTGTCTATTGGCATCCTCTATGTGAATGTCACACAGGCAGTTCACAAACTCTACATGTCTAAGACATAACTAATTTTCTTGCAAAGCCCCTCAAGTCAAGGGAAGACCAGGTACAGGACCACTCCTTCTACCTTGTTGATGGTACTAGCCAGCATTTTTCTAGTCACTCAAGGTTGCAACCTTGGAATCACCCTGTGACTCTTCCCTCTCCCTTAACCCTTACATCTAATCAGCTGCTGAAGCATGTTGAACATCCATGACATCTTTTGCACTCTTCCCTTTCCTTTAAGTTTAGGCCCTTATTACTTCTTGTTGGGGCAGCTAGGTGGTGCAGTAGATAGAGCACTGGCCCTGAAGTCAGGAGGACCTAAGTTCAAATCTGACACTTACTAGCGTGTGTGACTCTGGGGCAAGTCACTTAACCCCCAATTGCCTAAAAATTAAAAAAACCAAACCTTATTACTTCTTGTCCGGATTACTGCCACAGTCTTCTAATTGCTCTCCCTATACCTAATCTCCCCACCTCTTGAATCTATCCTGTACTCAAATTCCGAGCTGATATTGCTAAAAAACAGTTCTGACATGTCACCCACCCCCAATGGCCTTTAGGATGAAACACAAATGGTAAATTTAAAGCTGTCTACAGTCTGAGTCCCATTTATCTTTCCTTCATTATTTCTTGTTACTTCCTTTTACATACTTTCCATTCTACATGAAGTGGCCCACTACTACAGCTGTTCTCCATGAAGGACGTTACTCTCCTCCCCTCCCTATACCTTTGTACAAGGCACACTGCCTTTTCAAGTCTCAAATGCACTCACTTTTCAGTTCCCCCTTGCAAAGTCCCTAGTTTCTTTCCAAGCAAATCCTACAAAGGAAGTGCCACCTCCTACAAAAGGCCTTCCCTTATACCTTCCTGCCCTCCCTTCCCTGCAGTGATTAGCAATCTCTCCCTTTTAAAATTATCTTCTATATAATTTATGTTGTATTTACTTTAGAAAATAATTGTACTTTATTTACTTATGAAAATGTATCTCCTCAGTAGAATGCAGGAAGTTTAGATTTTCTGACCTTGTACATAGTAGAAATAAATATTTACTTAATTTAAGTAAGCCCTGGAACATGAATAGAGCCTCCTAAATGAGATATATAATCACTAAAGAATTCTATGCTGACAATTCTCAAATCTATAATCTCGTATCTCCAGCTGTTTTTGAACTGGATGTCCAGTAGACATCCCCCTAAAATCTTCCTCCACCCCCAACATTCCCCATTACTGTATTTTTGCTTTGTTTTGTTTTGTTTTTTAATGGGGCAATGGGGTTAAGTGACTTGCTCAGGGTCACACAGCTAGTGAGTGTTATGTGTCTGAGGCCAGATTTGAACTCAGGTCCTCCTGACTCCAAGGCCAGAGCTCTACCCACTGCACCCCCTAGCTGCCCCGCCTATTACTGTAGCTTCACCATCCTCCCAGTCCCTCAATCTCGCAAGCTGGGAGTCATCACCAACTCCTCACCATCTCTCACCCCAGATCCAAGCTGTTGCCAAGTCCTGTCAATTTCAACACTGCAATATCTCTTGGATATACCTCCTTCTCTTCTCTGACACTGCCACCCATCTGGTGCAGGCCCTCATCACGTCTGGATTACTGCAATAGCCTGTTGATGGGTCTACCTACCTCCAGTCTCTCCCCACTTTAACCCATCCTCCATTCGACCACTGAAGTGATTTTACTAAAAACGAAGCTCTGACCTTAGTCAACCCCTCTCCCCTTAATAAACCCCACTGGGTCCCCAGGATCACATATAAAATGCTCTGTTTGGGATTCAAAGCCCTCCATCACCTGGCCCCTTCCTACCTGTCCAGTCTTACATCTTACTCCTGAGGCGTCCTCTTCAATCCAGTGACGCTGGCCTCCTGGATTTTGAACAAGACCCTCTATCTCTTGGCTCTGGGCATTTTCTCTGACCATCCCCCAGGTCTGGAATGTTTTCCCTCCTCAGTTCCTACCACTGCCTTCCCTGGCTTCCTATAAATTCCACCTATAATCCTATCTTCTATAAGAAGCCTTTCCCAATCCCCCTCAATTCCAGTGCCTTCTCTTCTCTCTCTTAATTATTTCCTATTTACCTTTCATATAGTTTGTTTGTATATATTTGTTGCCTCCTCCATCAGGTTAGGAGTTCCCTGAGGGCAGGGACTGTCTTGCCTTTTTTTGTGTTCCCAGTGCTTAGCACAGTGCCTGCCACACAGCAGACATTTAAAATAAATGTTTATCGATTGACTAATCATACTTAATAATAAGTGAATGAAGAATGACTGCAGTCTGGACTATGATAAGTAGTAGGCTGTAGAGTCATAGAAGTGGTTTACTAGTACATAGGAATGGACAAATGAATTAAACCCAGAATTGATTAGGAGGGAAAAGGGTTGGACTGCATTTCAGGAACTGATCAATTTTTAAAAATTACTCCAACCCCTACTGATAGGAACTAAAGAACCATGACAGAAAAGTTCACCTAACCAACTTTAAAATAAAAATTTATGACATGATAAGGTACTGGGATTTTATAGTTTTACAAATTTAGGACATCTTGCACTTAGAAATAGCAAGAGTGTCTATGTGTACATGAAATTTTAAGAAATGTAAAATCTATAAAAGACAGAAAAGAATTACTTTGTGAGTTTTTTTGTCTTAAGGTTGACTTTCTGATTTGGAGGACAGCTAGTGTTCATTTCTGATGAAGGCTTTTCAATTAGTTCTGCTGCTTATCTGCTGCCAGGCCTTGCTTGCTCTATTCTCAGTGTCCTATGCAAAGACCATGGCAGGCATCAAAAGCGTTAGAGGTAATTGTGGTGAGCTTTGAATAGGTATGGAAGCTAATTTCTCATTTTTTGCTAAAGCACCTAAGCTTTTTGGTTGCACTCTCTTTTCTACCCAGGACACATTATTGACCACTGCTTACCTCTCCAACCAGCATCTCGTATACAAGCACACCAAGCCCCCACCAGTCCACAGCTCTTGTGTAAGATGTTTCAGTCAAGACTTCTGGAGCTAGAAATTCTGGAGTGCCACAAAATGTGCTTGTTCTGTCTCCAAAGCCCATTCCTGAAAAACAGAAAAACCAAATCATTTCTTAGGTACTTCATATGTTCTTTTTTTCCCCTCTAGAGCTAACATAAAAACTAGGAAGATTGGCAACTTCCTAAATAAAAAATATATGAGGAGATGCTAAACTCACATATCACTTTGGTCCTTCTCCCAGCATACCCCTGCCTTATCATTTTCTGATGAGTAGTAAGAGTGCACAGAGTGGTGATTTGGCTAAATATATAACAGCCAACTCAATCCAAAATAAATAAATAAAATAAATTCAATCCAAAATAATTTTAGCTGTTAAAATTATTTTCTATTCTCAGCATTCTTTTGTACTAATTTCATAATGGACTATTACTTTTTCTTCCTTCTTCTAGGAATATATATAATGTGACTAGAAAACTAGATGGAAAAAATTCCATAGAAAAAGTTAATAAGAGTAAAAACCCACAATCTAGATAGTGAGTTTCTAGATAATCAAGTGTTGGCCAAGGTTATAAATACAAATTTGTCATGTAATACGAGAACATCATTTAGTACAATTAATTTTCAATGTGCCTATTCCTATAATTAATACATGTAATCATCAAATGTATGTTGTACAAGTTAGTGATATTATTAAGTGAACAAGCATTTATTATAGAATAGATATTTCCAAAAGGCTGAAAATCTCTTATATTATTATTTTTAAAAAGCAAGTAAAACTTCATGAATTCCTTAAATAGTTAAATAGGGCATAAGGAAATATCTACATTTGACAAATAAACTCTCCATACACATTTGATGCTTCAAGTAACCTGGCAAAAATCAGGAAGTCATTTAATAGAATAGGGGGAAAAAAATCAGGTCTCCTGCTTCTCATTCTGATGTCCTGTTCACTACTACAACAAATTTTTATATATTACTTTCAAGGCATAATAAAGTATTCTTTTGTTTTGACTATTTTCATCAACAGTAAAAACTGTGCCTACATTTTTATATAGTTTTTTTGGCGGGGGGAGAGGGGGAGAGTGGAGAGAACATGAACCTGTAGTCTCATCAGAATAATGTGCTCTCAGTGTAGATCAGCAGCTGACTCAGCAGCTCCTACTCAGAAAGTCTACTAGGGGACTTGCGGTGGGCCCCAGAGGCAGGCCATGAATTTGTTATGTCACAGCTAGCTTTCCTTTTATATGTTGTCCATGTATATTTTGTCAGAGCACAGTTATTATAGTTCATTCATCCAAGGGAAGCTGAAGGACAGCTCACTTAACTTGGAAGTATTTTAAATCTTATCTGCTATGTCCCTTGTCAATGCCACAGGCAAGAAAATATATTTGATGTGTCCATACCCACTAGCCATTATTTCCACTGATTACATTCAAACTGCATCTCTAACCCCAAATGTATTAAATAAAAAACCTCACCCTTGATATTTTCCTTTCCAATGAGTAGAGGGGTCAACTACTTTGACCACTGAGATGCTATTTGCAAAATGCTTTGCAAACCTTAAAGTATAATGTAAATGTTGGTTATCACCATTAAATAAAAACCATTAAGAGATAAGAGAAGCACAGGTGAATCCAGAAAATCTGGGTTCCAGGCCCACTTCTGACACATCCCGGCTGTAAGACCCTGGGCAAGTCATTTGGGCCTCTCAGGGCCTCAAGCAGCTCTCTAAGGCTGTAAATTTGCCAAGAAGTCACCAACCTTCACTGGTAAAGGGACCTCCCTTATATATACCAGTGAAATCCCCTAGATCAAGCTCAAAGAAATTAAAAAATCAAAGTAAGAAACAAAAGAAAAAACCAGACCAGTGCTAGACAGCCCCTTCCCACTTGGAAAGGAACTATGGTGGTGTGGTGAAGAGGAAGGACTGAATTAGTTAACAAATAGCTCTGGGACAGTCTATCAATATTAACTTAAACCTGAGCACTTTTATCTAAGAGGGAGCTCTCTGGCAAGATGGCCAATGAACTGACATATTATTAGAACAACTAAATCAAATCAAGATGTATCTTCTTGAAATAAAAAATAAAAACAGAAGAAAAAAGGAATGTGAAACAAAAAGAAGGCACATTCACAGTTAAGAGATAATCAAAGAGTAGGCAGAACTGTTCTCAAACGGCCAAAGGCAAGAAGAGACACCAGGGTATAGATTTTCTGATCACTGTCTCTTGCAGTGATAATAAGCAGTAAGATCACCAAGATAACTGCAGCTTACATTCCAGCATCTGTTGGAGAGGATAAAAAGGTAGAAAAATGCTGTATGAAGAATTTGACAAGCTCTCCCAAAAAAGTCAATGATTTTGACATTCGGCACCTTAACTATGAAGGTGGGCATAGGGGAAGATGGTGACGAGCATAATGGAAACTGTGGCTCAGGTCTGAGAAATCGAGGAGGTTAAAGGACTACTGATTGCTTATAAATCTCAGACCTATTCAGCAATTTATAATCCTAAGAGTCGCTTGGGGCACTGAAAGGCTTACTAACTCGGTCCATTCTTATATAGGAAGAAGAGAGTCAATTAATGCTGGATACAACAAGCAACAAGAAGTGCAAAACCCATAAAATGCTTTAGCTAGCAAAGAGCATGATGCAACAGAAAGAAAACTGGATTCAACTTCAGAAGAACTGGGTGTGAATCCCACCTCTATTACTCTTTGTGGCCTTGGGCAATACACTTGGCTTGTCTGGCCTCAATTTCTTCATCTGTAAAATGAAGAGTTCGGGCTTGATGGCTTCCACTCTGTCCTCTATCTCTAAACCTATAAGCCTGGGATTCTTTGCCAAGCACAGGGGTGTGGCAGGAAAAGGCAGTAACAATGGTTTGGAAGACAAATTCACGCGACATTACAAGGAGGACGGAGGAAAACTGTGAACAAGATCAAGGTACGGAGTGAGATCCAAGTGAGCATCATCAGACCCAATGAGTAGGCTCTGTCAGCGTCTTTAACAAGGATCTCTTTTGAGTATCTCATGGGCTGTCAGATTCTACCTGAGCCAGGCAGGGTGAGTGGACCAGAATACCTCACAGTGGGGAGAACCACTCTGGGCAGCGACACAACCCTGGAAGTAGTTACATGCTATCTCAGGGCATCGAAGAATCCAGAAAGGATACAAAAGGCTGCAGGCCATGTTACAAATGGGGAAAAAAAAGGCAAATGAAAAACCTTCACTACCCACCATTCTACAGAAAGATACTTTCTTACCTTTATGAGAATAACTTAAACATCAAGGATATCATTAGTGAAAATGAGAAATGGAAATAGAAAGACTGTCATAAATGACTCTACTCGCAGGCCACATCTTTATAGTCAGAGCTGACTGAAAGGTACAAAGAATCTAAGATCCCACTGTTTTTCTAAGCACAAAAAATACCATCTTCTGCAAAGAATAAAAACAAATCTTAAGCTTTGAGTGTTTTTTTTTTAAAACAAGGCATCATTCATATTTACGTTAAGATCACACAAGAGTTTTTAATAAATGCAAGTAACAGACACATCTGTTTATTAATATGAACATGTGAATAACTGATTGCTGACATCAAACAAGGCAAGGTATCTGACACCATACTGGAGAGCAGCAAGGTCCAAATGGATAAGACATTATTACCGAGTGCTGGCCAGACTGCTCTAATGCTTCTGTTTGTGGATGGTAGTGAGCTGACTACATCAAGACCCAGAATGTTAAGAGGGCCACACTCAGGAGACCGCTTTAACAATCCATACAGGGAGAACCAAATGAACGAAAAATACCTGTTGTCTAGCCTATTATGTATAGCTAGAAGACCATTCCCCTGAGTGAACATATTAATACATATATCTGGGACAGACACTGCAGGTGACTAATGAGCAGTGCTCAGAATTGAAGAGGAAGAAGGAAATGGCTGGATAACATCTGAAAAAAAACTGCATAGTAGCAAACAGTTAATATTTATATAAAGAACTTTAAAGTTTACAAAGTACTTTATACATATTATCTCCTTTGATGCTAGGCCCTGTAAAGTAACTTTCACCTTGCATTTAGAAATGATTCCTGCACCTAGAACCAGGCCTCTACATA
This sequence comes from Vombatus ursinus, assembly GCF_900497805.2. Classification (NCBI taxonomy): domain Eukaryota; kingdom Metazoa; phylum Chordata; class Mammalia; order Diprotodontia; family Vombatidae; genus Vombatus; species Vombatus ursinus. Next base: position 196,417 of record NW_020954813.1, read on the forward strand.
CCACTTCCTGGCCATTCCCACAACATTCCTGCACCCCTAAATCTCCACTTCTCAACTCCTGTTTATGTAATGTTTTTCTCAATTAGAAGTTTCTTAAGGGTGGAGACTGTCATGTTTGCTTATATTTCTATCCTCAGTGCTTAATGCCAGTGCCTAGCATACAGGAAACATTTAATAAACCATTTCTCTATGTAGCTATCTATCAATCTCCTAGTTTTAACAACCCTAGGCTACTGCCTAGCACAAAGGCCCATTTTTTTTTTCCCCAACAGAAATGCTTTCCTGACAATGTCATATGTTTGTGAATTTAGGAATGCTCAATCACGGAAGAATCAAACTTTGTGTAAAGCGAAGTACCATGGAGAGATGCATAATGCCGATAAATAGGCTATGGTGTGTTTCCAAAGATGACCATATAAGTTCACAAGGAAGAGATAACATTGAGGAAATGGATGACAGGAAAATGAAAGAGGCTAGTCATGTGGCAAGAACAAAAGAGAGCAGATGAACAGCTAGTTTTCTACTTGTATCCATAAAATGTACAAAGATTTAAAGGAAGGATTCTAGTACGTTAAGTAGACACTGAAGAAAATCTGTGGAAAACACAAACAAAAATATAGAAGGAATGAGAAAGTATGAAGAGACTGCAAATTACACTAATGGAAGCAGTACCCACATTGATAAGATCAGAGATTCACTGAATTAGTGAATTTAGAAGAAACTGATTTTTATGTATCTCTAAGTAAGGTACTGAGCCTTCATAATGCTTTTTGTACAATGCTTAACAGGGACAGGATCAATTAGCTTATTGGCGCTTTTCTATAAAGACAATTAGCGTATGAAGAGAATGCTCGTCTCCCATGATGATATCCAGCAAATTCAAGTGTTCAATCATGTCAATGTAAGACATTAAGGAGTCATCATGGAGCTGAAGGAATACTGAAATAGGAATAAGAAACCCGTATTTCAGATAAGGCTTGGCCCCTATGACACTGAACAAATCATTCAACCTCTTTCCAAATCTTCCAGTATTCAGATGTGGAGGATTGGATCTGATTACCCTTCAAGTCCCTTTCATCTCTGAACTTTTGTGAAATTCATAATAATATGATAATTAAAATATGTGGACAATTCAAAGGATTTTTAATAGAGAAAAAAGTAAGTACCTGAAACATACCTTCCCTTTCACAAGCAATATTGGTAACTACCAAAATACAAAGGAACAATGAGGCTTTGAAAAATAACTTCAATAAAAGTAAATTACCTTCTTTGCAAAGACCAAAATCAGCAATTTTCACAAAGCCCTCTGTATCTAGCAACAAGTTATCTAACTTCAAATCTCTATGTGGGGAAAAAAAGAAATGAAAAGAAATTAAAATTAATGTAATGAAATGAATATATAATCTGGTTTAAAAAATAAATTCCTTCACTAATAAATGGCCAAATATCCTCTTTATCAAGTATAGGTTTTCCAAGTTCTGATTTAGGGTTTAAATCCTCTATTGAAGATTTTTATTTTTTTCATCTCCTTTTGGCAATACGTACTGCTTTGCTTGCAAATATGATAAATGAGAATTCAGTTTTTCCTGTTATGGTAGGAAAAAAAGACCACACTCAAGGAAGGAGGGTTTTATCACTTAAGAAAACAAAATTAAAATAAGGAACCCCAGTGCCATAAAACCTCATCAAAATCTGCCTTCTTTCATTTAGAATTTGTGACTTCAACCTGAGCAAAGTTTAACTTTGCATTATGTAGGAAGGAAGGATTTGCCAAGTTAATAAGTAGTCTAAGGTGTGGAAAGCATCTTTTAGCTACTTGAGAGAACATATGTTTTACAAGGATATTACCACAGTCCTTTTATTGATGCTAATCATAAACTGATTCTTATCTAGGTCCAGACTCTCTATTTAGGAATACCTCCTTGGCACTTAGTTTGAATTATGGATTTATTTGAAAGGAGTGAGATTCTTAATGTAAATGAGCTACTCCATAAATTTTATTGGTCTTTCTCTACCTTGGTCTAGGCAAGTTTACTTTAATACCTTATTTGAAAGGGAAATATCAAGCACAATCTACATTTGTGACAGTCTGGGTTGAACTATCCTGAGCTCTTTTAATTAGGAAGAAAGAAAAACATCAGGGGAAAAAAATGTTATTTTCAAGAAAAACTTGCCATCTTCATTTTGAAGTGCTGTATTAGCTCCTTGGAAGGGCTAACATACACATTTGCATAAATCATATACTAAATACCATAAAAATATGAAAAGTCTAACTAGCTTTAACTTCCTGTTCAAACCCATCCCGGGAACATAAAATTTACTTACCTATAAACAATTTTGTGCTCATGTAAATATTGCAATCCAAGAACTACACATGCAGCATAAAATCTGTTTAAAGAATTAAAGCAAAACAGATTTAACACATTTCACAGATTTTTGGTTTTGATTTATAACATTCTGCTTTGAAGACACTAAATCTTTTAGCTTTCAGTGAAGAGCAGACAATTGGTAGACAGACTGGAGAATTTTCAAAATGTATTTATATATACTTTATATTCAGACAGATTTTATATAGCTACCTGGCAAAGCTTTAAATGAAATGGCAGAAGTTCAAGAAAAAAGGAAACTCCAGAAGACAGATGAAAAACTGCAGGGTTTGAAGACATTTTAACTTTAATCTCTTCGTTAACTTACCATTTTGAGGATTTAGAAAGACTTTTCCTAACACAATTTTTGAAATCTCTTCACATTTTACACCAGTTCTATGTAACCAAATTACCTTTAATTCAATGACTAAATATTAAGTGTCTGTGTGCACAGCATTGTGCTAGAAGTTGGGGGAAATGAAAAACAAGATATTGCCCTCATGGGTTTTATAGTGCAGTTACATCAGACTCGTACATAATGAAAGCTAGGAGGTACAGTGCATACAGCGCTGGGCCTGGAGTCAGGAAGACCTGAGTTCAAATCTAGTCTCAGATAATCAGAAAGCTACATGACCCTGAGCAAGTCACTTAATCTTGTTCACCTGTTTCCTCATCTGTAAAATGAGCTGGAGAATGAAATGGCAAACCACCCCAGTATCTTTCCCAAGAAAATCTCAAATGCGGTCAGGGAGCATCAGACATGATTGAAAAAAGACCGAATAACAACATCAGGGTCAAGGACCAATGATTTTGTTGGTGTGGTAACTCCTGGTATGGAAATAAAAATCCTTGTATAATTTATTTATAGAGCTGCTTGAGGCTCATAGAGGGTATCTGACTTGCTCATATTACTGGACCTAGATTCAGGTGGTCCTGAGTTCAAATCTGTTCTCAGACACTTAGTAGCTGTGTGACCCTGGGCAAGTCACTTAACCTCTATTCCTCACCTATAAAATGCTACTATTGTAGCACCTACCTTTCAGGGTTGTTGTGAGGATCAGAGGAAATAACATTTGTGAAGTACTCTGCAAACCTTAAAGCATTCTAATTATTACTGTGTCAGAAGTGGGGTTTGAACCATTTCCTTCTGACTTTAAGTCTACTACTCTATAAACTGTAACATGCAGCTTCAATAATTTAATACTTTATCATATATTTATATTTTTCTCAATTCCAATTGTACACATCTGTCTTCCTAACAAGGTTAACTCTTTGGGGGTACGGGGTCTGCACTGTTTCTTTTCTACAACCCATAGCACCTAACCAAGTACCAATCATACAGTACGGACTCTGCTAAATTGAAATAAAGGACTGGTACTTCTAACCCACTCAGGAGGCAGCTTTCTCATTGCCATTAGTACTTCCACTGGAAAACAGCATTACATATAACAAATCACGGTAATTTAAAGGAAGAAGTGACCTTTAAAGGTGATGGAAGACGGGAGAAAAAAACGAATGATCAGGGGTGGGTGGTGGACACTGAGAAAGTGATTTGTCTAATGTCACCAAGGATATCAGACCCAGAATTCAAACCTAGATCTTATGACTTACAAACCAGCAGTTTTTCCACTGGGTAGGCAGGAAATGAAACCCTGTAAGGCTCATTTGTTTGAGCTACATAAATCAATAAGCAAAGTCAGGCAAAAATGTCCTTTGTTATTTGGGGTAATTCATGCTAGTACTTTCTTATTACTATGAATAACAGAATAAGAAGTACATGAACAGTGGGATATTAGCTTAGATAAAGAATAAGGAGAACAGCTTTATTATTAACTACATAGATCTACCCTTCAGGAAGAAATCATAATTTAATGTTCATGTTTTTGGAAGAAAAATACTTATAAAAAGCACAGAAAGTCTAAAAGCATACTTACACAGCTCTTGGTTCAGAAAAGACATCAGTATGAATGTGCATCATTAGGTCCCCACCGGCAGCATATTCCATTACAAAGCAAACATGCTCTTTGGTTTGGAAACAAGCAAAAAGGTTCACCAAAAAGGGATGCCTTACACTATTCACAGTTTCAAAAATTCGTTTTTCACACATGAGGCTGCAAAAGAGCATTGAAATGGCAATTTATTCATTGGACATTTAAATTACAATCGATAAATAGCAGTCTGTCAGCAAACTAGCACTTATAATGTGTCTGGCACTACGCAAAGTGCTGGGGATACAATGAAAGGCAATAAAGTCCCTACCCACACGCAGCTCTCAGTCTCACAAGGGAGACATGCAAACAACTATGTAAAAAACAAGCTATATGTACGATAAAAGGATAGGTTGGGGGAAATTGTGAGGGGCTTTAAAGGCCAAATAGAAGTGTTTATAATTTACTCTAGAGAAACAAGAAGTCAACAGGGTTTCAGAGTGGGGAGACAATGGAGGTAGGGAAGCTGTTGTAATAATCTAGGTGATAAAAGCCTGACATAAGATTGTGTGAGCCAAAAGAAAGGATAAAATGCAACAGATGTTATAAAGGTATAAACAACAAGATTTGGCAACCAAATGGATATGGGACGAAGAGAGGGTCATAGTAAATTTATGCACTTGGGAAATCAGAAAAGTGATGGAGCTTTTGGCAGAAGTAGGGAAGTCTGGAAGAAGGCTAGGTCTGACAACAAAGATGCCAAGTTCTGTTTTAGACAAGATGAGTTTTAGATGCCTCTGTAGTATTCAGTCTGAAATGTCCAACAGGCACCACTCAATGCTGATATGGAACTAAAGATCAGGGAAGAGACTGGGGTTGAACATACAGATATGAGTCATCTGCATAAAGATGGCGATTAAATCCATGGAAATATGAGGCTAAGTGAGCTTGGCTGAATAACAGAACAATATAGTGAGGAAATGGCAGGGTATAGTGAAGGCTAAAGGAAGGAGGAGTCTTTGGGTATGGCTGGTGGTAGTAGTAGGGAAAGAACCAATAAGTATGAAGAGGTTAAATATTAGAGAGTAAAGGGATTATTGGGTGGGCAGTCTGCTGGAGAAAATGTCAGGGCCACCTTGTTATCAGAAACTGGAGGAAAGGAGGTGAGAGTATGGGATGATGTCAAGGGGTTTTGAGATGAGAAGGGGGAGCCTGAGGATGGGTCAGATGAACTTGTGTTCCTAAACACACTTTTGTCTGAAGTCAAACCCTAGTATGGACTGGAGCTGAAATAAAATAGCTATACTCATTACAAAAGAGAGGGTCTGGGATGCCAAGCAGTTGGGGAATGGCTGAACAAGCTGTGGTATATGACTGTAATGGACTACTACTGAGCTATAAGAAATGATGAGCAGGATGATTTCAGAAAAACCTGGAAAGACTTACATGAACTGATATAGAGTGAACACAACCAGAATATTGCACATGGTAACAATATTGTACAATGAACAACCGTGAAGGACTTAGCTATTCTCAGCAATACTATGATCCAAGATAATCCCAAAGGATTCATGATGAAAAATGCTATCTGCCTCCAGAGAAAGAATTGATGGTGTCTGAATACAGCGTGAAGCATACTATTTTTTTACTTTCTTACTTTTTTTTTTAGTTCAAGTTTGCTTCCACAAAATGACTAACATGGAAATATATTTTACATGACTGCACATGTATAACCTATATCAGATTGCTTACCATTTCAGGGAAGGGGGAATGAAGAGAAAGAGGGGTATAAAATGGAACTCAAAACTTAAAAAAAATTTTTTAAATTATTTTTATATGTAATTGGGGAATAAAATATTATTTCAAAAAAGGGAGAGGGTTTTCTTCTGAATATTATTTACAGGGAGCTGGTGAGATATGCAGGCAGAATAATGCATCTTTCCTTCATGCAATTATATGAGCCTTTGACAGAAGTTACTATGTGGGTACTCCTTTAATCAATGTAGTTCACCACTAATTCACACCTAATTATTTTGTGTGGTTCTTCTTTGTACCTCCCTATAAATCTTTCACAGATGGTCCGCCCATCTCCTTGTGCTAGTACAGATTTGTTTTTACATCATTTGCATACAACTCATTTTTTGATAACACAAGTTTTCTCCCTTGGCCTGTTGGATCACCTACAACTTTAGTTCTTTCTACATTCATGGTATCCGTGATTCTTAAGCATACAGTAGTATAAGAATATTGGTGTTAAGATGCACATGTGTCAGGAGCAATACTGGTGACACTAAAGTGCTATTCAATCTCCTAAATGCAAACCAACCTGTTTCCTTTTTCTAGATTACTGTGCATCTGCTGTGCCAATCCAATATTCTGGATCCTGAAGCAACCAGAACATGATCAAAAAGAAGCACCCAGTACTCCTTAACATCTATGACAGGGATGAATAACCTAGCATACTGGACAGATTTCAGGAGGTTTGCTAATTTGTATGGGAAAAAATTTACTTTTACTCACCAGTGACTGAAATCTAGTACTTCCTACAATTAAGAATTTTGAAAGAAAACATTTTTTCTGAGAACAGGTCCACAGGCTTTACCAGACTGTCAAAGGGTACATGACACAGAAAAGGTTAAGAACCCCAGCTCTCCAGTGAATCCAATTCCTCTCTTCCATTCAAAATCAGTACAAGAAATCTTCAATGGTGAATACACACCTATGGTGTCCCAAAGGTTTTAATGACACCTTGTATATTGTTGCTATACAGTTCATTTATCAGAGATAAATCAGAAGATAATTCAGCAAAGCTCCTTCTACTGTTACAGTTATCAAACCTCAAGATTTTTATCATTTACATGGAAGACAACTTGTTGGAGGATAGATTTTATTTTTTGTCCTTTGTCAACTGTTTATTAGGTACCTTGGTGTAAATTTAATCATTTTTGGCAGCAACTTTCACCACAATGCTAGGACATTGCCAAATTCCTCACTCTCACTCTCGAACCAAATGTGAATTTAAAAAAATGAAATCCGAACCCTCTTCATCCTTAGAGACCTTGAACAATTCCATGCCTTGCCTCTTATAAGGGGCCCAACCCACATATCTATCAGATATGTCTCTCACAAAATTGGTATATTTGGTCCACTGTTTACTATGCTTCATCATGTTTTCTTAGATGTGTTGTGACCCTTGTTAAGAACCACAGTCATGAGGTAGTGGAATGGCTAATGGGCGGTGTTCTTCTAGCCCCAATGGCACCACAGCGGAAGGTAGAGGATAAGGCTCTAAGTCAAATGCTTTTTTGTAATCATGAAATAATAAATCCAGTGGAATCTTATATTCTTTTTACATTTTAGTTGCTCATGTGACTGTGGTATAGTGGAAAGAGTGCTAGATATGGAGTCAGAAGACCTGGATCAAGTCAACAAACATTTAATAAGTTCCTACTACGTGCAAGGCTTTATACTAAACACTGGGGATACAAAGAAAGGCAGAAGCCCAGTGTCTGCCCTTAAATAGCTCATAGTCCAACATGGAGACCGTAAGGATATGCACAAATAAAATATACACTGGATAAAGTGGAGACAATCTTAGAAGATTCAAATTGTGGTTCTTCTTGTGATGATGTGATCTCACACAGGTTACTTCCCCTCTCTGGACCTTAGTGACTGTATTTCTAAGTTGAAGGAGTTGGATAAATGGCTTCTAAGCCTGCTTCCAGTGCTAAACTTACAATCCTGTCTTGTTTGTTATAGAAGATGTTTAATACATTCAAACACATATTTAAGTGCCTTCTACCTATAAAGCCCTGGTGCTGAAGATACAAAGACAAAATCAAAAGAGTTCCTGCCTGAAAAAGCCTATAATTTACTGGGGAAATAGAACATACACCCAGATAAGTAAATATAAAGACGTCCTTTCAGTAGGGAGTGAGCATTACTAACTACTAAGGAGATCAGAAAAGACATCTTGTAGGAAAGAGCACCTGGGCTGGACCTTGAAGGAATCTAGGAATTCTAAGAGGTAGAGGTATAGCATCATCGTAGTAATGGGAATAGGAGCTAGCATGTCATCGAATAATATAAAATAAGCCAAAAAAGGTAAGTGCAGTCAGATTGTGGTGGGCTTTAAGTTCTAGGCTAAGAAATTTATAATTTATCCTAGAGATAATGAGACATTTTAAAATTTTTGAGTAGAGAAGTGACACAGTCAGAACTGTGACTTAAAAATATTAATTTGGCAACAGGTAGATGTATTGGAGAGAAGGAGAAATTTGAAGGGGATCAATAATGAGGCTATTATAATAATTTGGGTAAGAAGTTATAAGGGACTGAACAAGAGTAGTAGCTGTATGAGTATAGATTATGAATTGGATGTAAGAGATGTGGAAGTAGATTTGATGTGACAGGGCAACTGATTACATTTGGGAGGGCTGCTTGGGGAGAAAAACCTGAGATTACGAACTCGACAACTGGAAGGATGACACCTTTTTTTCCTTTTAATAACAGGAAGAGTCAAACAAAATATATATATACGTGTGTGTGTGTATGTGTATGTATGTATGTATGTGTGTGCATGATGTATACACATACATGCATCACTCCCCCCTCCCCACCTCTTTCTGCATCCTGAGTTTATCACCTCTCTATCAGGAGGTGGGCAGTACATTTCATTATGAGTCCTCTGGAACCTTGGTTGGTTGTTACATTGATTTGAGTTCTTAAATCTTTACAATACTGTTGTTATTGTATACATTGTTTTCTTGATTCTGCTCACTTCACTCTATATCAGTTCATAAAAATATTCCCAGGTTTCTCTGACATGTTTCTCTTTGCCTTCATTATTCCTTACAGTGCTTTAGTATTTCATTATATTCATATGCCATAACCTATTCAGCCATTTCCCAAATGATAGGCATCCCTCAGTTTCCAGTTCTTTGCCATTACACACAAAAAGCTGCTATTATATCTATGTGTCCTATTTCTCTTTTGAGCATGACATTGCTTTCCAAAGAAATTTTAGAAGAGGGATGGGTTTGGGATTAAGTACAATGAGCTCTGTTTGGTGCATGCTGACTTTGAGATGCCTATGAGATATGATATCTCTCCCCCCTCCCCCCACCAGTTGGTAATATAGGACTGGAGTTAAGAGTATATATCAGGGATACACATATGAATTTGGGGTCATCTGCACAAAGACAATCAAACTCATGTGAACAGATCAGACAATGAAAAAAAAACTAAAGAAAACAATATTGGACTTGGAATCAGGTGAAACCTTGGTTCAAATCTGACTACCTATGTGACTAAAGTTAAATCATTTAGCATTTCTAAACCTCAGTCTCCTTACCTGTAAACTGGGATAATATTGTAAGTGTCTACCTAACAAGGTTGTTGTAAGGACCCGTAGGTACAAATACTCATAGCAGCATTTTTTTTTTTTTTGGTGGTGGCAAAGAATTTGAAACTAGACAGCCATCAATTGGGAAACGGCTGAACAGGTTGTGGCATATGAACGTGATAGGATACTAAAGTGATGTATGGTGCGAGGTCAAGCTGCTATTAATGTCTTCTTATTTTTCTTTTTTTTAATAATAGTGTCCTTGATTTTTTCCATTCTTTTAATGTCTCTCTTCTTTGAGCTATTTTGGTAATTAATGCCTGAGAGAATTAAAAAACCAATGACCTTCCCTATGGATTGTTTTTCCTATTAGACTGTGAGCTGGGACTGTCTTAATTTTCTATTTATATTCCCAACACTTAGTGCTTTGCACAAAATTAACCCTTAACGAATGCTTTATTCATTCCTTCATTCATTCCTTCCTTCCTTCCTTCATTCATTCATTCATTCACGCATTCATTCACTCACAACAACTCCAGCACAAATTTCCTCTGTGTATCTACTTCTAGATACAAATCACTTAATCTATAGTGCCATTTCCATGACCTTACAGAGGACATAAAATAATGAGATACTATGAATATGAATGTGGTGGTTTCATTATCTATTTGCTATTTTATCTATAAATGTTCCTGAGAGTATCATGAGATTATAATGTCTGGTCTTTTTTGCTGTCCTCCACACAAATGTTCCGCATACAGACAGACCTATGCTCTAAACCAGTGTTGCCATTGGCTGTTGTGGGGTCTTCATTTGGCAAAGAGGTGATGTTTTTGCTGGCTGAAGCAATTTCTGGGCTTTTTTGGCCTTTGTCGTGATTCTACTGGTGAGATATCTCTATGAAATGGTGATAGTCAGTGTCCTTATTTTTACGCATTTTTCAGTCAAGAGCTAGTTTAAATAGGTTGTGTTAAATGGCTGTAACTGCAAGTTATATATCCTACTCTTTATTCTTTCTTCTAGTTCATTCTGACCTTTGCTCTACCTAGTTAGACTAAACATAATCCCACAGTTGGTGACTTCCATATCACTAGCAGACAGGAAATGACTCCCAGAGAAATAATTTCCTGTCTGTTAAATGCCAGTTTCATTTTTCGTGTTGTTGTTCACATAACCTGCCATATTCAGTATCTACTTCTTGAAGAGAATAACATGCTATATAGGTGTGAACTATCTGAGTAATATAGAAGTTTCTGGTTTTTTCATTTCTTAAGCCTAAACTCTATTTTCTGCAGTCTTCCTTAGTGCTCACACCTTTGCATTTAAGCCACTGGGCATCCAGGTATAAATACTGATTTGCTTTCAATAATCTGGTCAAATTCTTCATAGAATTCCATACTACTTCTGATTACAGATAATAAAAAAAGTATTAGTTGATTACTAGGAAGTGAAAGGAAAGGGCTGAAATAGAGTTCATAACCGAAGTCATTATATGCACTGATAATTTATCAGCCACAAATGGTGTTTTGTAAAGATCCTGATTTAGAAGCCTGGCTCTCAAACAAAGTGCCAATTCTGAGAATTTAATAGCATTTTTGAAGGATATTAGGGGTACAACAGATTGAGTACTAGATTCAAATTCTGCCTCTAAGTGCTTAAATACCTGTGTGACTGTGGATCTTAAGACCTCTTTAAGGCCCCAGTTTCCTCACCATAAATGAAGCCAGACTAAATGACCTCTGAGTTGTTCTGGAGCTCTAAGGCTATGATCCTGTGAGTGACACTCTTTTCATAATGTTGCAGGAGACTGCACAGTAATAATATGTTTATACTTTTCCCAACTAAAATGATGACTATCTGCTACAGAGAACAGAAAGCCTAGGAAAGGGCACTAAACATTTGACTAGGTTCACACCTTTAGTGTGTGTGCATACATAGATATGAAATCATAATCTGCATGTGCTTGATTACCAGTAGTGTTAACAATTTCTTTCTAGAGAGCAAAAAAGCAGTAAGATATGCAAGATATAAATATTGAAAACAAGAAGTTTATAAGATTAACTCTAAATAAGAATTCAGAAATAAAGCAATATTTTATAATCTCATACCTACTAACTTAATGTTGTGTTTAAAATATGATTATACCATAGACTTCTTTATGGATGGCAGCGTTAACACATACGCTATGTTTTTTCCAGTAGTCAGGAAAGAACTGTTTTGATTTATCCACACTCATATTTGTGATCACCAACATATATTTAAGATGGTTGGGATTGGGAAGCAAAGCTACCTGGGATAGACCTAATGTAAATCTTTGTTTAAGTAAAAAAAAGATAATAAAATCAAGGAAAAGAGATAATAAAATCAAGAAGCTTGAACTAAAAACTGAAACTATAGTAATTTGTCGAATTTGAATAGAATCCCAAAGTTCATTTTTTTTAACTAAACGAAATTTTATTTTTTACATAAAACACTTAAGTGGCGACATATTAAATGTAGAACTGAATCTATACATTTTCTAATTCTATTAAACCAAAACAAATCAGTTCAAAATATTCTCAGAATCTAATGTAACCTTGACACTTTACTTACTTGACTCCTTGACCAAAATATTCCCTTGAGAATTCTACAGTAACTACATATTTTATAATTATGTTCTCAATGAACACCCAGGATATAACGTATCTGCTCTTACTAGAAAGCAGGTAGGCATACTTCCCTTAAAAGAAAAAAAAAAAAGAAAGAAAGAAAGAAAAAAGCAATGCTTTATACTAAAAAGGGTTTTGATTAGATTTTTCAACGCATTCTTGAACATGAAACTGCAAATCACAATGTGGCAAGATGTAGGCCCATCATCCTTAATTTCACTCTAAAGTGTTTTGAATCTTAACATGAACTCATTTGAAAAATGAAATTAATTGTAAAGATGTTTTTATACAGAGACCTGGATCTCATGGCTAATAGGTTTTTAAAAATTAAATATAATTATAACAATGCTTAAAAGTCTACCTGCTGTGTTATATAAGCAGCATGGTATTTTAAATGCTATATTAATATAGTTGTCATCTAGATTATATGAGCCACCTGTTCAGTTTTAAATAGTGACAGTAAATGTAGCTATTATGAACTACTGTCTAGACTCCATTTAACAGCTTCTGCAGATGAATTCCTACCCCTGACATACTACAATCTTTTTTTAATTGTGAACACAAAATCTAAAAGCCAGTTTGTTTGTTTTTTTTAAAGCTTTAGGCTTATGTGTGCATTCACTTTAAAATTCCAACAGACACTTAATGCTAGAAAATTGTAAAGAAAATGTTAATATGAGATTCATAGACTCATCGAGATCAAAGGAAGTGAAAGCAGCATTTAAATCTTACTAAAATGAAGGTATTAGACTAAATGACCTTAAGGTTTCTTTTTAGCCCCAGATGTATGATCCTAAGGAATTTCTACATGAATACTGAAACACTTAGTCAAATCATTTTTCTAAATTTGGCAAATCTGGATTATGGGGAGATATAAAGCATCCTGAGGAAATGTGACTGACTTGAGAAGATGTTTTGTTCTAATGTAAATGAAGATTTAAAATAATGGCTAGATTCTATATTTAAGGGCGTCTATAATCACCTAAAAACTGATTTTTCTATTGTTTTTCACCTGATTTGAAACAAAAGCCTACCATTAAATAACGTGAGTGTATTTTGTTCAAGGTTATAGTAGCATCTTTGCTGCTCAACAAAAGATCACTGTCTCCAGCAGCTCCCTAATATCTCCAGAATCCAATGTGAGAAATTCTCTGGAATTTAAAGCTGTTTGCAACTTGGTTCTTTCCTACCATCCACCTCCTTTCTGTACTTTCTTCCCCTCCACGGACTCTCTGATTGAGTGATGTGGCCGCTCATTGCTCCTTATGCTCCCAACTCTGCCTCTGTGTGCCTGTCCCCTGTGCTTCAAATGCCGCCCCCTCACCTCCCTCCTACCTTCACCTGTACTCCTTCAATACTTAGCTCAAATCCCACCTGAGGCAGAACGGGGGCACCTCTTGGTCCCACTGTTCTCGCTTTCTGAGATTACTTTCTATTTACAAACATATACATATCTCCTATTAGAATGAACTCCTTGAAGGCATGTAACCTATTTTTGTCTTTCTTTATATCCCCAGCAATTAGCCCAGTGACTAGCACAGAGAAAGTGCTTCAGAAATGTTTGGTGACTATTAACCTAGGAACACAGATACCAGTGAAGGAGAGGCTCTTATACACACTGATCCTCACAGGCTTATTTTATAATCATTAATATTTTTCTAATCTATAACTTTTAAACATTTAACAAAAAGAAGAGTAAGATTAATCAATGATTTGTCCCTAATTTTCCACCAATTCTCAATATTCTGTTTTAGCTTGGGTGAGCCTTATTCTCCAAAGCCATGTTAATTCTCAAGTACATTCTCATGTGGTTTCCCCTCTGCATCTGCCTTGTCTTTTGAGGTGGAACTCAAATCACTTTCTTTGTGAGGCCTTCTCTAAACCCTCCAAATCTTGAAGTGGTTTTATTCCAAATTCTCATTATGTGTATTACTTATTTTGCTGCTACTGACTTACACTGAATTAAAGTCTATCTTGTATTTTGTTTTATTCTACATAACTTCACTTATCCATGAATTTTTCCAGTTGAAGTGACTTTTCTGATTCCTGGCACTCTCCCTTACCCTACCAAAGGTATTTCCAAGTGAGAGTTGTCAAAGTAGGTAGGAGTCCCACAGAAGGAAATGAGAGCATTTTTTCTCCTCTAGGAACGACCTCTCTATACATCCCTGCCATTCCACATGTTCAAAGTCTGGCTCCTCTAGAAGAAAATGGACACTAAGACCCAGGGGAGCTCTGAATTACCCAGGCACTTAAATCCTGCTACTTTATATCACAAAGAGCTGGATCTTTCTTCTGACCTTTTTCCAACCCCAGTAATATATGTAAATAAAACTTCATAGCAGGGCTATGTAGGTGAGGTATTAGTTTTTTGTTTTTTTCTTTCCGTTACCCTTTTGGCATCTAACTTTACCCTATTCTCCCCTCCCTTTCCCTTTTTCTGCTAGCTTATTACCTAATAACCAACCTACCTTGTCTTTCTTCTTTTTGTCCTCCATACCATGCTAAAGTGGCAGCCACCTGACCCTAAGTGGGGCAATCCTCATTATCTCAAGGAATGACAAGGAAAGTCTCGGTCAGCTGTGACTGGTAATACAGGGTCCAATGACTGGTGGGGAACTGTTGCTTCCTGACATTCCTGTTTCTCCTCCAAAACAGTTTCATACACATCTGTCCCATCTCCCCAGCAAACATGGCAGAGCATGGCTGATGGGACCAGGCTCTTTTTGGCTCTTTCCGTGGTGCTCAGCACAGCACTAGGTCCACTGTAGGTACTCAAATATTCACTGAATTAATGTTGGTACAAGATAACTATAATTACAATGGGCTTCCTTTCAATTACACCAAAAACATTTGAATTATATATTCCTTGTGTGATATTTAATAATATTTATATTAATGTCATGTTTTTTGTTGTTACTGTTTTCAATAATGTCCGACTCTTCGTGACTCCATTTTGGGTTTTCTTGGCAAAGATAATGGAGTGGTTTGCCTTTTCCTTCTCCAGCTCATTTCACAGATGAGGAAACTGAGGCAAATAGGGTTAAGTGACTTGCCTAGGGTCACACAGCTATTCTTCCTGATTCCAGGCCTGGTACTCTATCCACTTCACCACCTAGCTGCCCATGTTTTACTAAGTGGTAAAAGGAAACAGATTAAGCTGAAGATCGAGGATTATCAACCACATTTTCTGATTCTGAATTTATTTCCATTAGGGAGAATAACAACCTGAGTTCTGTGTTGAAGTCCATCCTAATATTTTCCTTTTTATTGAATTATGAACAATATTTTGATTTTACTTAATTAAAAAGTGTATCCTACCAAGGACTGGCTTGAGCAATGCACTGTGTAGCTGAAAGATATTTAAAAAGAAAAGGATTATTGCAGAGGTCAGCACTAGTTTTCCATAATATCATTTTATACAGATAGGTCTTCTACTTTCTTCCTCTGAAATAAAGTCAAATTTTTCCAGGAAAGAAAAGGATTTGCTTCCACTATGCCAAATGATCAACATTACAATTTTATTTTTCTGGTTTGCACTTAGGATTTTCTTGGCTATTAGGAACTCTAGATAAGAAAATGCCCTTTGCCATGGCAGATCTGTAACAAGAGAGCCAGGGGACACTGCTTAGTAAGGTAACTTGCCCAGGGACACAGAGTCAGCCTGGATCAGAGGTGGGACAGGAACCCAGTTTGTCCTGATTTGGAGGCTAGCTCTGTCTACTCTGCCAGGCTGACTCTCCACATGACAAATAAAGGGGCAAATAATGCAATGGGAGAATTTAACTGGATGATTTATCAAATGCTGCCAAGCAAGGAATGTGGTCTCCAGTGAATCCTGGAAACACTGACAAAAACTTCTGTGTGATTTCAGGTAGCAGAAAAAAGAGAGTGAAAGTAAACAAAGAAAATCTAAGTGGATGTATTCAACTTGGACCACAGCACTGATATACTAAATTCTTATATATGCTTTCTCTGATTACTTTCTAAGCATGCTGAAAATATATATTTTTTATTAATATTACCTATTATATGGTATTTCACAATTTAAAATGTTTTGATTTTTTTTTTAAATGTACATTTTCTGAATTTAACAACCTTGTGAGGTAGGGGCTTTTGGAAAGGCATCATTTACTACTAAAGATGATAAACAGTATCAGAAAAGTCAAATGACATATCCAAGGTCACACGTCTGTTTTACACACACACACACACACACACACACACGTGTACACATTCTTCCTTGTACTTTATCTATTCAGTCATATCTACCTATCTATCGAGATAGTGCAGGGAAAAACAGATTTTGAAGCCAGAAGACTTCGGTTTCTACTGCATCACACAGCTTCCCATGAAGAGTAATAGATGTTATTCTAATGAGATACATATTCCTTCCAAATATTGAAAGGTGATCTCATGACCTCATGTTTCTTACAGTAAATGATACTGCTCCTTGTTATACAATGAATGAACTAAGCCACTCTGCTGCTGTTTAACTCTTTTAGCATATATATTCTTTCCTTTTTTTCCAATCTGGATCTGTAATTTCATTGGTATTACAGCAGAGGACAACACCTCCCAGTCCCTCAGGCTCACATCTTGGATTTCTCCCTCTTTCCCACCTTCCATATCCAAACTGTTGCCAAGGACTGCAAACTTTACCTTTGCAACATCTCTCAAATATGCCCCCTTCTCTCCTCTGACTCTGCCCCCCTCCTGGTACAGACCCTCTTCACCTCACACCTTGACTGCTGTACTAGCTGCTGATGTATCTGCCCACCTTAAGTCTCTTCCCCACTCCAGTCCATCCTCCATTCAGCCACTAATGTGATTTTCCTAAAGGGTAAAATCACGTCAGCCCCACCTACTCAATAAACTCCATCAGCTCCCTATTGTCTCTGAAATCAAATACAAAATGCGCTGTTTGGCACTCAAAGCCCTATAACCTAGCCCCCCCCCCCTCCAACTTTTCCTGCCTTCTTACACTTTATTTCCCCCCTCATACTCCATGTCCAATGACACTGGCCTCTGGCATGTTCCACAACAAGACACTTCATTCTTTTGGCTTTGAGCTTTTCTCTGGTTGTCCCTCATGCCCTCCTCCACTCCAACTACTGACCTTTCTGGCTTCCTTCAAGTCTCAACCAACATTCCATCTTTTATAGGAAGCCTTTCCCAAACCCTCTTAATTTTAATGCCTTCCCTCTATTAATTATTTCCAAACTTTTCTGCAGATAGGCTGCTTTGTACATACATATGTGCTTGCTTGTTGTCTCCTTTATCATGTATGCTTCTTGACAGAAGCGACCATTTTTGACCTCTTTTTGTATCCCTAGGCTTAGCACAGTGCCTACACATAGTAGGTGCTTAATATATGTTTATCAAGTAATTGACTGGGATAGGTAATTCCTTCAGCCATAACAGATAACAATTAAGTGTCCTTTAACTTAGACTCTTAGACAGGTGTTCGGGGCACTGAGAGGTTAAGAGACCTGCCTCAGAGCCAGTATGTGTCAGAGGTGGATTTGAACCCAGATTTATAGTCTTAAGGCAGCCTTCTATCCACTAAACCAAACTGCCTAATTCTATTATTTACCAACATAGCCACCGCAATTTAGAATAAGCATATAAAAATGTATTTATACAATTTATGTTCAATAAGCTCTTATAGGTAAAACATAACTTAATTAAAAGATTTCAAGAAAATAAAAGTACAGGAAAAGAAGGTTGTGGGAAGATGGACATGAACCTATATGAAATAGATCATTCTCAAAGGTAAAAAAGTATAAAGAGTAAAACAAGACCTGTTATCTACTGAAATGTTTGAGTTTCACCATTTGCTACTTTCCTGAGAGCAGGTAATTCACTTAATTGATATCAATATAATCACACTGATACTACTCTTGTGTTCATTAAATCATTCGTTTAAGGGGTCCAAAATAATTCGGTCTTTAATGTTACATGAATTCTTACCTAGAATGAAGAATGGTAGCTGCTCACATTTATACAGTACTTTACAATTTAAGAAAATTTCCTCACAACTATATACAAATAATACTAATTCCATTTCATAGATGAGGAGGCTAAGACTGAGACATAGTAAAGACTTTGTCAAGGACATACAGTTAATGAAAGTCAGAGTGAGTATGTGAACTTAGATCTCAGACTCCAGTCTATTGGCTTTTTCTAGTATACCAAAATGCCAACCACTTTAAAGACTACTTAAGTACCTACTCTGTAGCCAGGCAAGGGGCCAGGCCCTGAGGATAAAAAGAAAGGCAAAAACAGGGCTCCTGCCTCAATGAACTCACATTCTTACATGGAAGCAACATGTAACTAGACATATACAGTGTATGTGGAAAGTAATCTCCTTCCTGTGAGGATGAAGGGAAGAAAGGATGGGGAAAAGTCTCTAAAAGAATATGAGGTTTGATCTGAGTCTTGCAGGAAGCCAGGACAGCCATTACCAAAGAAGAGTCATGAGATGGGAGTCTTCTGTTTGGAGAACATCCAGTGAACTAGTGCCACTGGACTGTGTGAAGAGGAAGGAAAGCCTACAGACTAGAATGCTGGGAAGGGCTTTTTATATGTCAGAGAATGTGCTACTTGATCCTGGAGATTAACAGGGAGAATCTGGATTTACTGGGGGGCATGGAGGAAAGAGGCGACACAATCCAACCTACCCTCTAGGAAGATCACTTTGGTAGCTGAGTGTGTGATGGACTGAGGGGGCAGAGGCCTGAGACAAGGAGATGAACCAGAAGGCATGCCTATCAGGGTGGTGGCTGTATAAGTGGAAGAAAAAGGATGTATACAAAAGATGTTACGCAGGTAGAAACAAGACTTGGTCCGTTAGACTGTCAGCTCCTTGAGGGCAGGGACTATCTTTTGCCTCTTTTTGTATCCCCAGCTTACCACAGTGCCTGGCACCTAGCTGGTGCTTAATAAATGTTTATGGATCGACTGACTGACTTGGTAACAGACTGTATACATGGAGTGAATGTGAGAATAACACCAATGGAGTAGACCTGAGTGAGTGGGAGGATGGCGGTGCCCTAAAAAGTCAAAGATCTGGTGAGGCAGAGCCAAGAAGCTTGAAGAGCAGACATGATATACAGCCCAGCTCCTCCACAAAGATCTATGAAACATACCTGATGAAGTCCTGATTGGGAAATCTAGGAAAAAATCACAGTAAGTCATTTTCCTAGCCCAGGCTGGCATAAGGAGACAAGCAGAAAAGAGAGCAGTCTGTGGACCTTGGGATCAGGTCTTGCCAGAGGGGCACCATGAGGCTCATGACTGCACAGGAACTGAAAGAAGACTAAGGCTGTGCACCAGGGCAAGAAGAGGTCCCCCAAAAAAGAGTCTGATCTTATGCAGGGTATGAGAACAGGTTTCCAAATGGCAACACTGTCATTCCCCACCCAGTTTTGGGTCACAGATCCAAGATTTTACAGTGGGGTGGTGGCCATAGGTGAGGGGGGTGGTTGTGGGCCCAAGACTGTGAAATGAGCTGGGAACAAGTCCAGAACCAAGCAGCAGCTGTGTGGCTGACCGCAGGAGCTGAGGGGATTCGAAGTGGTCCCAGGCTCCCGCCCAGTCTGAATCCTGCAGCAGAACAGCCACAGCCAGGCTCCCAGACCAAAGGGAACCAGCACTTCTGTCCCTCTCCAGTGCAGCCTCCTGGCTGGTTCAAAGGTCTACTAGAACTTCCAACAGAAGGGCTGTGTAGACCTAAATCCTGATCAGGAACATGCAGAGCTTTTTGGGAGCACTGAAAAACTTGCAGGTTGGTGAGATTCTAGAATAACACCACACTCAATACACCAAGAAAGCAGCAGACAGATCCAAGAGGACAAAACTCAACTCAGACATTCCCCAGGAAAGTGAGCAAAGACTGGCCATAACATAAACCCAAAGCCAGGAAGTAGGCTGGAAGAATGAACAAACAAACAAAAAGAATCCACCACAAATAGCTATTATGGTGGCAGGAACCATAGATACAAACCAAGAAAAAAAAGAATGACTCAAAAACAGCTACAAGCAAAGCCTCAAAGAAAAACACAGCCCGGACACAAGTTCAACTAGAATTCCAGGAAGAGGTTTACCCGCGCCCCCTCCTCGCCCCCCCCAAAAAAAGATTTAAAAAATCCAAATGAAAGCATAAGAGGAAAAAATGGAAAAAAGAAATGGAGCTAAGGAGGAATGATTTGGAAAGAGAATTAACAGTTTGGAATAAGAAGTACAAAATGATACCCAAGAAAAGAAAATTCCCTAAAATTTAGAACTGATCAAAAAGAAGCTTAATTAAATTAAATTTTGACTTCATGAGGAAATGTCTGGAAAAGAAGAAACTCTAGGGAGAAAGATAATGAGCTCTGTTTTGGACATGGTAATTTTGAGACATCTATAGGACATCTAGTTTAAGATGTCCACGAGGCAGTGAATAATATGAGACTGGAGATCAAGAAAGAACTAGGAATAGATATAAAGCCCTAGGGATCATTTGTACAGAAGTAATTGAACCCATGGGAGCTGATCAGATCATTGAGCAAAATAGTATGGGGGGGCGAGGGGGAAGAGAAAATGTTAGGACAGGGCCTTGGGAAAAAGTATGGTTTATGGATCTACAGCCTCAGTGAAGGCTCAGCAAAGGAGAAAGAGAAGGTAAAGAGCAGGAGGAAGAAGAACCATCAGAGAGTAGTGTCAGAAAATATTCCAAAGAGAAGGGTGATGAATAGCATCAAATGCCACAAAGAGGTCAAGAAGGATGAAGACTGAGAAAAAAACATGGATCTGGCAATTAATATATCACTTTTATTTTGGAGAGAACAGCTTCAGTTAAATGATGAGATTAGAAGAAAGTTATAAATGGTTTAGCAATGAGTGAGGGGAAAGGAAATGGAGGCACTGAGTTGGGATGACTTTCTCAATAATTTTGGCCCTGAAGGGGAGGAGAGATAAAGGATACTTGCTAGTTGGGGATGACTGCACTAAGTGAGTTGGTTGCTTTTTTTTTTTTTTTAAAAGGATGCTGGCTCTTACCTGCCATACTGTTGTGTGACCATCAATTAAGTGACATTTAAGAAACATGGTGAGAGGGCAATTTCATAAAATTAGTTATGCCCTCTTTTCACAACATTCAGAGAACGGTCCTACTTTTGATAACATCATTTTGAATTCCAGAGCAAAAATGCTGTAGCCATTATTAATTTCTGAATTTCATTATGTTTTATTTTAATTCATTAACCAGTTAAATTCGTTCAAAAAGAGAATGAAATGTAGAAAGAAAATACTACACAAGGTATGGAGAAAGACTCACACTTCAGTACATAAAATAACTCACTCCTTAAAAATGAACATCAAATAATTTTAGTTTGTTTTCTTTAAACTAACCTGTCCACTTCATCTCGAGCAACGATATCTCCTTTCTTTAAAGCTTTTATGGCAAACATCTCATTTGTATTTTTGTATTCAGCCAAAAGCACCTGCAATAATATAGAAATGTTATGGGCAAGTTACTTACTTACACTTTGTATTTCACCTTTTTGCAAAAATGGTGAGACTGCTTCTAAGTTAAAACAGTATAATTTGTTTTTAGAATTAGTCAAGAAAAAAATTTTTAAATGCATACCTTTCCAAAATGCCCTCTACCCAATACGGCACAACACCTAAAGTCTTGAAGACTAAACTGAAATCTCTGTGGAGATCTGAAAAAGAGTAATTATCAATACAAATGTTAGAATAAATTACAAATTACAAATGAAAATCTATTCAGTCAGTTTCATATTTATCATAATTTATATTACCTTCTCTCCTCAGGTTCTTGAATACTTCCGTACTCTAGGCCTGACTGAAGGATAGGAGGCTCATACTCAGTTTGTTTTTTTGAAGCAATACTATTTCTGTCATTTTCAAAATTAAAAACTGTTTCTGAATCCTATGAAATATTAAGAAAAACATCAATTAGCCTTTAAAAAAATATAAGAACACACCCACAGTTAGGTAAGAGTGAAGTTAAATAATTTGAGAGGCAACACAGTCTTCTAAACAAAATGTGAATGTGGTCTAATGAAGTTGAAATAACAAACAAGTACGTGTGATCTAACCAGGTGGAACACTTTGTTCTCATATAGGAATGGTCCCCTGGTAGCTCATGGAATATATTCAATTCCATAAACATTTATTGGGTACCAACTGTGCTCTGAGTAATACACTATTCTCTGAGACAGACATAAAGTTTGTATAAGAGACAGTGTAAATGAACTCATGGGGTTTACAGTCTAATGGGGAGGGAGGTGAAATTAGATAACTGTAACATAGGCTACAATGAAAAACAAAGCATAGTCAGATGGTAAAATGAGTTGTGTGTTTCAGACAAGGTGACACATAACAGAAATTAATATCTTTCTGACTTGGGAAATTTTCATCTGAAATTGGTCACTAGAACATCAAATTGTTAATTTCAGTAACTCTTAAAGACTAAGATGTTGGCTCTTATTTACTATATCTAGTTGGGATAATTTCGTACACGAATATACACAATCTGTTTGTAGACACAGTATTTAAACGATACTATTTAAATAAGTTTAGAAATATATCACAAAATTTCTCCTTACATATTTATAATTTTAATTTGTTTGGCAAAAATAAATTACATATTTAAAAAAAGTCTTGCCTGTCTTGGTACATCCAAAACTCTTAATTCTGAAAGTTCATGTATTTCTCCAAAGGAAGATGCACGTGGTGGGGCTGGAGGTGCTTCTGGTTCAAGTTCAAAGTCCAATTTGGTTACTGTAGGGTCACTTGTAGAAGAGAAAATCATTTATCAAAATTACTAAACTGAAGGTACCTATTTTAAAATGTCTTTAGATTTTTCTTTTTAAATGTCAGTTTGAGATTCTTCTAATGAACATAAAAATACTAACTTCATATTCCTACTTAAAGGAAGAATAAGAATTTTAACTAATTCACTGGGTTCAACATATATAAAAATTCTCTAATTACTGTTTTGTGTAAACCCTCCTTAAAAATTTAAGACATATACCTCGCTGGTGGTGTTAGTTCCGGAATTCGCCCATCAACCACAGGCACTGTTGCAGGCCCAGGAGCCTGAGGGCTAAAGGTGCCAGAATGATTTACCGTAGGAATTGCTCTTCTCACTAACCTTCCCCAAGTGGCAATATTAATATTCATTTGAGGAGCTCTGAGAAATGTTTTGCCTGTGGATATTGTGAATAAAAAGACAAGAGTGCAAGTGATTTCTTTATCTCTATTACCAAAAGCCATAATTAAAAAAGTCGTACTCATGTGTTTATAGTTTATGAAGAACAAACTGAGCGTGCCGCCTTTTTAGTGGTTTTAAACCATCCATCACTAGGTTTTTCTGCAGCGCATCAACTGTAGTTTGACAATGAACACAGAAAAGCCTTGCTCTCAGTTTTCTGAACCCCATTTAGATTTTATTATGAAGCACTTTAATATCTCACCATAGAGAAATGCTAATTTGTTTTCTTAGTAAAATAATTACCTTGTTGTTTTGAAAAAATTTTCTTTTGTCTTTGAAGCTTTGGTCTTCTTTCAATAACCGGATTAAAAAAGGTAACCTGTAGAAAGGAAGTGTGGTAAATTTATAGAGTCCATATGGCTTCCATCCTATGAAATCAATTGGAATCCTCTACTTTGAGGCCTGGATGGGGCCCGAGCCATCCCTTGGTGGAGTGTGCCCATTTTAGAGAGGAGGGAAGCACAGGAAGGTAAGGTCAAGTCAGTGGGAGATGCACAGAGGACCAGACCTCAAATCCTTGACACCTGAGCCAGTGCCAGGGTCTAGATTCTTTCTTCTATGCCACCATATCTTAATTCTTAAATGTTTTACTTATGTAGTTAAATATATGGTTATGTTTTTAAAAAGAAACAATCAGGTTTATTACCTCTGCAAATAAAGTACCCTGTGGTTCCAGATAGAGACACATGCCATGTCGCTGGTTGTCTAAAAAATCTTCTAACCTTAGAAATTTTACTGCACAGAGAGATCGCCAATCACGCCAATAAACTGAAATTTCCAGTTCACGTGACTAGGACAGCAAAAAACAAAACAAAAAACAAAAAACAAAACACACATACATCATTGGTACACACTTGAATTAAACACCATAAAATTAAAATATTTTTATTTAGAAGATCAAAGTTTATAACAGAAAATATACAACTGAACAAAGCTATATACCCCTTCAATATTTAACTCAAAAGGAGAATTTGGGTTTATACTGGACCCAACAATAATATAAGGTACTATATGCAGAAATCAATTGTAAGTATCAGGCTCTTCTAATTATTTTGCTTTATAGAATTTTGCAAAGTATCTACAAAAACAGACAAATATTTTTTTTTCCTTTAGGCTCTGCAAGTAATAAATTACCTATAACAATTTTCAATTTATGAAGCTACATATCTTAAATAATTCCATAATCTTCAACCCCTAATTTAGAAATCTATACTTTACACTATATAAAATCTATTTTGAACAGAAAAAATAAGGGAAATGTTCAATACAACTGAATCAGGAACACACACACATATATACACACAAATATGCAAAGACCTCAAAACAGAAAAAGAAAAGAACACTTAGCTAAAACAGAAAAAGAAAAGAACACCTAGCTCCATCATAATAACTAACATTTATATCATTCTTTTTTTTTTCGTTTGTTTTTGGCAAGACAATCGAGGTTAAGTGACTTGTACCATGTCACACAGCCAGTGAATATTATGTGTCTGAGGCCAGATTTGAACTCTAGTCCTTCTGACTCCAGGGCCAGTGCTCTATCCACTGCACCACCTAGCTGCCCCTTCATTTATATCATTTTTTAAGATTTTACAAAGCTCTGTGCACGTTATTTAATTTGGTACTCACAACCCGGTTAGGTAGGTATATTTATATCACCATGTGTCAACAAGGGCTTAATGGTTGTGCCAAAGTGGAAATTTAGTTGAAGAAAAGGTGGTAGGTCCATGGTCACCAGCTCTCATTAATAAACTTAACTAACTACTACTACAAGTACGAAAAGCAGGAGATGTCAAGGTCATGCTGAACAGGGCAGATTCAGATGCTTTAACAATAGTCAGCTATGTACTGCAACAAGTTAACGGAATATCCTAGAAACAAGTTTTCAGAAATATATTGTAAGAAAAAGGAAATGTTAAGCAACAAGTTAGACATTATAAGATATATTATTCTTTTCAATTATTACTCAGCAGAACAGATGGAGGAACAGTATTTCAACTATTCTATTCAGTTGTAAGAGCATTTTGAAAAGAAAAATACAAACTGAAGATTAAAAACCTCCCCAAAACTAATGGAAAACTGCAACTTCATCATGATAAATGTATACTTATAAACCACAGCCAATTATACCCCTCAGACTGAGGGAGAATCCTGAGGGATCAAGGTGTTTGGTACCTTCCCTTTTACGTACTCACAGAGATTAAAGAACTCCCCCTGAAGGCCTCATTGATTTCTAGTTCACAATTTTCCCACTAAAACACAAACTCATCCCAACAACTCAAGAGATCTAAAAAACAAACTCATTTTTCTCCCTAAACCAGCTCCCTAAAACTGGCAATAATGTATGTTCTAATCACCGAGGCTTGAAACCTTAGTTATCTTTGACCCCTCTGTCTCTTTGTCCCTTGCCCCACCATAAATGCTGTCAAACCATCAAACCCTTTCTGCACAAGACCCTCCTCCTCACAAATTTTCCTACATATTTCCATCTTGCACGTTACTGCTGAACTTATCAGGCAGTTAGCTGTATTAGTAGTGCCCTGCACTTGAAATAAGTAAGAACTGAGTTTAAATCTTCCCTAAGATAATTATTAGGTGATCCCGGGCAAGTCATTTATCTTCTTCCTTAATTTTCTCATTTGGGGGGCAGCTAGGTGGCGCAGTGGATAGAGCACCGCCTCTGGATTCAAGAGGACCTGAGTTCAAATCCAGCCTCAGACACACAACACTTACTAGCTGTGTGACCCTGGGCAAGTCACTTAACCCCATTGCCTAACCAAATTTAAAAAAAAAAATTTTTTTTTCTCATCTGTAAGATGTGGATACTAATAGCACCTACCTCCCAGGGTTGTTGTGAAGATCAAATGAGATAATGTTTGTAAAGCACTCTGAAAAGTTTGTAACACAATGCAAATACTAGCTATTATTATTATTATTCTTTTTATCTTCCTTATGCAATGATCTTGGTCACCGTAAACACACGTAAAATGTACACACATGCTCAAATGTATATTCACTTAAATATTTCAAGGAGCTATGATGTCAGTGATGGAGGTATTTCCCTGACTGATAATATCCTCTTTACGCCTTGGCAGACAATCTTCGAGAGTTCCCTAGGCCATAAAATTCAACAATTTGATAACAGACCTTTGCCCAAATTTAGCTAAGCTAGTCACCAGTCACCAGACACATTTTATCACCATGCCTGTACCTGAAACCTTTTCAGTATGACAGGACCTGTGGGAGTTGGCACTTTAATTACAACTGCCTTGTCAATCTACAGCCACCTCTACACCACAATACGGCACTGGAGAAAGATGTGAAGAGATAAAAAACAAAAACCAAACTAACCATGCTATACATAATGCGAGGGGGTTGCTTTCTTTTCTCGCCACAACATTGCCAAGTTTCTTATTGGGAGAGGACCATGCCTCTATCATTTGCTTCCTAACAACAGTACTGTACATTCATAGAGTGCACTACTGTTTCAAAGCATTTAAATATTTCTTGTCTCATGATACTTCCCACAGGACCTAGTCCAGTTATGCTGTGTATAAAGGGTGCTTAGTGAAAGCTGATTAACTATTGATAAGCAAGAGAATAATCAAAGTATTAAGTCCTAGTGCTCTGATTATTCCAATCCTTCTATCTACTGTAGCAACTAGGACTATTTCCCAGGGTGTACAGAAAGACGGATAGGAAGGGGATGTTTCCCCTCAGTTACGAGGTTGCTTCTTTAGGCTGAAGTATTATGAATAAATTTTCTATATGGATACGGAACGCAGGATAAGAAGGTAGATAGTCACATGTCTGTTGTCCATGAATCATATACTACCAGTCAAATTCTACAGATTAGTAGTCTTATAACAGAGCAAAGAAATTATAGTGGAAGATGACAGGGCAAGTGCACAGAGCTTATATCTGAGGTATTTGGAGAAGTAAATGGGAAACCTGTTGTCATGTTTATGAATCTGCCTATTTTATCACTGATCTCTAACTCACTTTTATCCTACATGAATATTTTAGCCTGAATTGGTCAATTCAGTTCTCCAATACATGTTCTTTACCAATATTCTGATTGGCAGCATGGTAGAGTGGAAGAGCTATAGATTTGAGTCAGGAGAATTATGAATTAGAATCTAACTTTGATCACTTACTAGCTATGTGACAAGGGACTAGTCTTTGTATGAGGCTCAAATTCCTCATATGTTAAATGGGGACAAAAATACTTGTAGTACCTACTTCACAGGGTTGTTGTGAAGGTCCGGTCAGATAATATGAGGAAAAGGCATTGTAAACCCAAAAGTGTTAAATAAATGTTAGCTGTGATTATTG
Source organism: Vombatus ursinus (assembly GCF_900497805.2). Lineage (NCBI taxonomy): Eukaryota > Metazoa > Chordata > Mammalia > Diprotodontia > Vombatidae > Vombatus > Vombatus ursinus. The sequence continues at coordinate 224,325 of NW_020954813.1, forward strand.
TTGAATGACTCCTGTTAATTTGAAGACTGATCTTCCAATCATCTCAACCTCCTTCTCCCAATTTCTTAATTCCTTCCTATCTATTTGTTGCTTCAGGGTTTTCTGCAGACATGCCCAGTGTTCTCCTATCCTAAAAAAAGCAAATAAACGCATTTCTTAATACTACCATATGCTCAAGAAATTGTCTGATGTTGGAGTGCTTGGAATATGACATTCCGGAGGTCAAAGAAGCTAGGATTAAAACCAAGAATCATCTACCCAGCAAAACTGAGCATAATCCTTCAGGGGGGAAAATGGACATTCAATGAAATAGAGGACTTTCAAGCATTCTTGATGAAACGACCAGAGCTGAATAGAAAATCTGACTTTGAAATATAAGACTCAAGAGAAGCATGAAAAGGTAAAAAGGAAAGAGAAATCATAAGGGACTTATTAAAGTTGAACTGTTTACATTCCTACATGGAAAGATGATTTTTGTAACTCATGAGACCTTTCTCAGTATTAGGGTAGTTTGAGGGCACATATATCTATATCTATATATCGAAATCTATATAGATACAGATAGATAGACAGAGGGCACAGGGTGAGTTGAATATGAAGGGATGCTATCTAAAAAATAAAATTAAAGGGTAAGAGAGGATTGTACTGGTAGAAGAAGAAAGGAAGAGGTAAAATGGGGTAAATTACCTCACATAAAAGAGGCACAAAAACACTTTTAACAGCAGAGGAGAAGAGGTGGGAGGTAACAGGGAATGAGTGAATCTTATTCCCGTCAGTTTTGGCTTAAAGAGGGAATAACACTCAATTGGGTATGGAAATCTATCTTACCCTACACTAAAATAGGGAGAAAGGGATGAGGGGGGAAAGGTACGGAGAGAGGAGGTGATTATAAAAGGGAGGGCATATTGGGGTAGGGGGTAATCAGAAGCAAACACTTTTGAGGAGGGACAGGGTAAAAGGAGAGAATAGAAAAAATGAGGGGGTGGGATAGGATGGAGGGAAATATAGTTAGTATTTCACAACATGACTATTATGGAAGTGTTTTGCATGACCATGCGTGAACAACCTGTATCAAGTTGCTGGGCTTCTCAATGAGGATGGGTGGGGAGGGAGGGAGGGAGGGAGAGAATTTAGAACTCAAAGTTTTAAAAACAGGCTCAGATTCCTTAAGAACCTAGCCAATAGCTCACTAATGTTCAGATTCCATATGAGTCTGGCCAATATGGCGGATCTTTAATAAACCTTGTCTCTGTCTGAAAAAAGGATTGGCTCAAATTCATTCGGGCGGGACCCGTGTGTCGGGATTTGGGGTCCCATCATCCCCAAACCTCTAGACCTCATCATATGGTTCCCTGCTAACTGGGAAGAACTGTCTAATCACAGGCTCTTCTCCAGCCAAGACTGGATGACCTCATTCAGGTTAAAGAGAAACTGGAGTGATACTCAGAAGATCCCACTATGCTTTCCAGGGGTGATTCACACGTCCTCTTCTCCACCTGTTGTACCACTAAGGAGAAGAGAAGAATCTGGGAACAGCCCCAAAATTAGACCTCATCAGGCGACTGAAAAGCAGTCCTGAGTCGGGCATCTGTAAATTTGAGGCAGATACTCAGAGGTCCTGCATCCCTCAGCCAAAGCTAAAGGGCAGCAGGAGGGTTGTTCTAAAACTACGCCAGCAATTATTGGAAAAGATGACCACTTGGCTGGAAGATAAGCTTACCTTCCTGACCTGGCTTACCAGAAATCTCTATCCTATAACGAACTGTTTGGACAACACAAAGCTGAGGTGAAAAAGTGCTGGAAAAAGGCTGGACCAGATCATGATCTTGTAAACTCTGAAAGATAGGAAGAACCACCAGAGACTCCAGTAACTAGACCCCATTAGTGAATCTATTCATAATCACAGCCATCTAACCCAGCGAGGAGCCAGCTCTGAAGATGAACCTGACTGACCTCACTCAGCAGTGAACTGACCCAGGAGCCTAAATGCTGTGTCTCACAAGCAAGGAAGAGACTCTTCCATTGGCTATGCCACACTCAGAGATGAATTTGGCGGGGGGAACGTGTGGCAGACAATACCTTAAATCAGAGTTCACTTTTCTCAAGCGGGAAATTGTTCCCCCAGCTCAGGAGACTTCTAAGAGTGGGGGGAGAATAGTTCCACTTCTGTCCCTGCTACATCTATCTGGAAATTTCCCTCTGCAAAAAATAATCCACATTAATCTGCTAAATGTTAACTGTTTGATTGATACTGGAAGGAGCACACGTGATGGAGATTCAGGAGCAATCTAGTATTAGATAAGCCCTCTCCCTATCCTTCACTGTTCAACTCCAGAACTCTGAAAGGAGAAGCAGGCAGCAGAGCTCTGGGGCCAGTGCAAGTGGCAGTAAGCCAGAGCCTAAGCATCATATATGAATGTAATGCAAGAAATAATGAAAAAGAGAATTTTAAGGTACCCTGGGAAGACTTTTATGGATTGATGCTCACCAAAGTGAGCAGAACCAGAAGAACAATTTATACAATAACAACCACATTATAAATAAAAATAACTTTAAAAAAAAGTTTTAAAAACAAATGTTAAAAATTGTTTTTACATGCAACTGGGAAATAAGATATATAGGCAAAAGGATATAGAAATCTAACCTGCCCTACAGGAAAATAGAAGGGGAAAGAGATAAGAGAAGCGTGGGGGGGGGAGCGCGTTGATAGAAGAGAGGGCAGATTAGGGGAAGGGGTAATCAGAATGCTTGCTGTCATGGGGTAGGGGAAGGGGAGAGATGGGGAGAAAAATTTGTAACTCAAAATCTTGTGGAAGTGAATGTTGAAAATTAAAAATAAAATGAATCAATTAAAAAAAAGAAATTGTCTGATAACTCTCCTCTCTTTTATAGTCAAACTCCTAGAATTCATTGCCTCTACTTCCCTTTCTCTCTCTCAACTCTCTGCATTCTGATTTCCTACCTCATCATTCTACTGAAACTGCTCTCTTCAAAATAATCAATGATCTTTAAATGTTCAATCAAGTGGCCTTTTTTTTTTTAAACTTTTACCTTATCTGAAGCATTTCAAACCGTTGGCTACCCTTTCCTCCTGAATACTTTCCTCTCTCTAGGTTTCTTACATTCTCTTCTCTCCTAGCCTTCCTTCTACCAGTCTTAAGTCTCCTTAGCTGGATTATCATCCATGTCACATCTCTCAACTTGAGGAGTACTCCAAGGTCCTCTCCTGCCTCCTTTTCTGTTTTTACTCATGAGTTCAATTATAATTTCTGTGTTGATGATTCCCCCAGATCTATAAATCTAACTCCAGACTCTCTCCTGAGCTCCAGTCCCACATTATCAACCATCGAATGAACATTCTGAATTTGATATTCCAAAAGCATCTCAAATTCAACATGTCCAAAGCAGAATACAGTATTTTCCATTCCATCTCTCCTGAACTTCCTTGTTTCTGTCAAGAGTACAAGTATTCCTCCAGTTAACTCAGGTTTGCAACCTTCTCTGTTTCAATTAGTTGCCAAATCTTGTTGATTCTTCCTCCAAAACATTTTTCACACTCACCTTTTCCCACTTTTCTGCATTCACAAATCCACCACTCTCACCTAGGTTGAGGCCCTCACTGCCTTGTCTGAATTGCTGGAGTAGTTCCATTTAATTTCTTCCCTGACCCTCCAGTATTTAAGGTGAGCACTCAGAGAATTCATCTGATCATTTCCCACCTGGCTGTTTTCCTGGGCTTCATCATTTCCAGAAACTCATAATTCTGTAAGATGAAATCAACTTTGAAACTCAACACCTCCTAATTATTTCCCACTCTTGGCTGCAGATTTCATCATGACTCCTTTAACTCTCTCCTATCTCCACCCCTGCTTTTTCATGTGTCGTCTTCCCCATTAGATTGTGAGCTCCATGAAGGCTGAGATTGTCTTATTACTTTCTCTGTATCCCTAGCACTTAGCACTTGGCACATATATGCACTTAATAAACATGAACTGACTATTTTCTCTAGTCTCTTCTGTCTCTAATTGTGCAAATTACCTTGTTATTTACTTTGATATACTTATGTAGGTACATGCTGTATCTATGGGGAAAATATCAGGCCTGGCTGGAATGGAGAATAATTATATAGTCTAAGAAGTAGGTGCTACTGTTATACCCATTTTACAGCCAAGAAAACTAAGGAAGAGGTTAAGTGACTTGCCCAGGGCCACAAGGATAACAAGTGTCTGAGGACAATGGGGAGTAAGGTTGGGTCCCTCTTATAAGGAGCTGAAACATGCAGAAGAGCCTACTAGACTTAAATCTGATTGACTACTGTGCATTCTTGAATCAGGATATGGCATGATGAAAGGAACATTTTGTGATCAGTCCAATGACTGATATGGAGGATACATGCTGAAGGAGAGACTGTACTTAATGGAACATTACAGGAGGTTATAGTAGTCCAGAATGAGAAAATGGCCTGGATATGGATGTTGGTAGTGAGAGAACAAAGTGTCACATGTGAAAGAAGTCTCAAAGATACAGAACCGGGCAAAATGTTGGATAAAAATTGAGAAAGAAAATGAGTCAAAGATAATTTTCAAGTTTTCTGCTTAGAAGAAGGTTTTTTCTTGATTCCTGACCACCACCTCCTTTCCCTGATGCTACTCAAATGAAAGGTATTCTCTCCCAAATCTAATCTTCCTAGAACATCTTTTCCCCTCTCTCCTAGGCCCCCATCATTCCTTACTTTGTATTAGGCTTATTTGTGCACACAGTGTCTCTTTTCCAACCCAATTAAAATATGAAGGTAGGCATTATATTTCCAGTATCTAACACAATGCTTTACACACAGCATCCTCTTAAAAACTGCTTGCTTGTTACTGAATTATTGGGAGAAAAGCAAAACTTGAGACATTTATTCAAATTTCACATATTCCAATGGATCCATGATCTCACTGATGTGAGTAACCTCTTCAATGGTATAGACTGCAATCCATCAATGCCTGTCTATTCTTTGGGACTCCTATCCATTCTTTACAAAAAGACTGCAACATGGGGTCCACCCAATATGCTAGGGGCTTTCCCTAGTAGCTCCTGACGTTGAGAAGAGACTAATAGAGCACATGGACTGTCCAACACTTATTCCTTGTTTTTTGTTATGTGAGCAGGCCACATCCTTTTCTGTTCATATACTTCTTTGATGACATGCTTTACAGAGGTGTCAAACTTGTTGCAGTCCAAACCAGAGTAAAATGTAACTGGGAAATGTTTAACAAAATAAGTAAAAATGAAATACAACACAGATATCAATTTGTTATTTTTAAGTCAGTATTCAGCCCATAAGAATATGCTTCTGTTTGAATTTGACATCTCTTCTCTTTCATACCTGAGTAGCTAAGTGGTATGGTGGACAGAGTGCTAGGCCTGGAGTCAGGAAGACCTGAGTTCAATCCATCCTCAGACACTTACTAGCTGTGTGACCCTGGACAAATAATTTAACCCTGTCTGCTTCAGTTTCCTCATCTGTAAAATGAACTGGAGAAGGAAATGGCAAACCACTCTAGTATCTTTGCCAAGAAAACCCCAAATGTGGTCATGAAGAGTTATTAGACAACTGAAAACAACTGAGTAACAAAATGTGCTACTGGAGAGGCATGGGTTAGCGACTAGAGAGCTGGCCCCAGAGTCAAGAAGACCTGGGTTCAAGTCAGGTTAAGCCACACATGCTAGCATGTGTGGCTTAACCAGCTGGTGCTAGAGCAACTCTCCAGGACTGATGTGTTGATCTACATGTATGCAGGGAGTTTCTATGTGAGGAACTCTCTAAACTGATGAAATACCAGGTCTGCACCAAAAAGAAAACAGCACATCAACAAAACACAATAACAAGTACCCTGAATGGGCTTCTGTTTCAGTGAGAAGCTTGGTGTTTTTTTAAAAGTACTTTGCAATCTGCCAAAGGGAATCCTGATCACTTTTCTCCTGTTTAGTTATGGACTCAACTCAATGTTCTCTTGGAATATCTGTCCAAGAAATATATATCCACTGAGAATCTTGATAGGCAGATGTTCATTGAACTGTTTAACACAGTCTGAACAATGGGCATTTCCATCCATTTGGTTTTTCCTATTTAGATTACTGGCCCAAATTCTGAGTAATTATAGATCTCACTTAAGAAGCTCTAAAACATTCCAGGGCTTAATACTGTGCAATTAGCACAAAATCCCTAACAAACAGAAGCATCGAGAGCAGGACTTCTTAAACTTTTTCCTCTTGTGACTCCTTTTCGTGTTTCAGCAGCATTCATTGGCTCTCTGTGGGCATGATGGCATGCACAGTGCAAAGGGCACATGTCATGTGTTCAGAACCAAGGCTGCAGTAAAGGTGTGCCAGGCAACACGGGCAAGTGCTGCCAGAAACACGTCGGATTTATTACGTGTTTGATTTTTAATTAATTTTTGGTTGTGTATTCAGAAACCTTTTACTATTGCCAAATTTTTTGCAACTCCATATAGGGTCGCCACCCACAGTTTAAGAAGTGTTGATCTAGAGGACCTCACTATCTCTAGGAAATCCCCATTCAGTTTGGTCTGTGTGCTATATCAATGTTTTATGCCGTATTTGATATTAAGGATTGGCGGACTGAACAAGGGTGATGTTTTTACGTTTCAGAGAATTTTACACATGCATTTGACATATATGTGGAAAATGCCTTGTTGAAAAACAGCTTTTAAGGTCATGTTTCACTTTACCAATTCAAGTGCTTCTTTATAAACAATAAAAAGAGTGAGATTTGTATTCTCCACATTTTTCAATAAATTATATAAAATGGCAACAAAAAAAGAAGTGGGGTGGAATATTACTTGCTAAAGACAATCTGTTTCCTTGTAACATGGACTATTTTACAAAAATTCTAAATAGATGGAAAATAACACATGCATCATCGGTATTCCCTTGATAACTTTTTTCGGGCAGGGGGGTTAGGAGGAAATAATAGTATTCTCTTGGAATAACATCAACAGTTACAGTAACATCGCACTTAATATGTGCCAGGGACTGTGCTAAGGGCTTTGCAAATATTATCTCATTTGATCCTCATAACAACCAAGTGAGGTAGATGAGAGTCATTACTAAATCAGCTCTTTATGTATGGTTGGACCACTAACTTCAGCCTAATATTTTTAGGCCCTTGTCAACTTGGTTGACCTTCCATATGAAACTGTATATTCTGGGTCAATGTTTCTTTTGTCCATAATTTCCCATGCTTTAGTAACAGTTAACTCGTTTAAATATATTACGCTGCAGTTAGATTATATGTATTATCTCTTTTCCCATATTTTATTCTTATTTCTGGCTTTATATTAATTTTGATCTCTGATTTAACAAGTTAGTGGTCGAACCATACATAAAGAGCTGATTCAGGAATGACTCTCACACTAGTAGTAAATAATTTCCTGTCCTGGAATATTATCAAACTCAATTTTTTGTGCTGTTACGTGCTATTCACCATATCAAGTGCTTTTTGGTTCTTTTTTCTTGAAGAAAGTATTCATGACATAGAGGCGTGAAGTATGTGTATTTTACCCATAAGTCTTTGACCTCTCTCATTCCTTACTCCTAAGGCCATATTTTCCAACAATGTGTGATTTGCTTTGGAGAATCTTATCAAGTTCTTTGTTTAATTTCTCTACTTTGTCATCCTCTGCAGCAAATGTTGGTACATAAGCTGCATTATTTACATGGTGGTCTTTTTACAAGCAATCACCATGAGCACTATGAGATGATCTAATGCTTCACGAAATGATGTTTCTTGTTGCCCTTGGAAGCACAATAAAAACCAACTTCTCTCTCTCTGTGAGGTTAGCCTGTAAGCTATACTTCAATTTAGCTGCAATTTCCTTTTGTTTTCTAGTTTACGTGCATAGCAAGAATGTCAACATTAATGCTCGTCAACTGCTCCAGTACTATGTCCACTGGACAAAGAACTCACAATTAATAGTGTCAACAGTCAGCCTAATAAAACTGTTTAACAATGATGTGGTTTTTAACATGCTCTGTCCATCCTTTTCCTGCAACTTAGTGAAAAGCAATAGAGGGGTGCATAGGACTGAAAGGTCATTTTATATTTTTTTTTCTCTCATGGGTTGCCACAATGAAAAGAATTCATTGCCAAGTGGCCAGTCCACGTTTCTGTGCTGAGTAAGGCTGATCCTTGGAAAGCTGTCACAGTGCGTTGCTGAGACTTTCCTTCCTCTAAAGATTTCCAGACTTGGAGAACCTGCCAAAGCTTGTGATCTGCTGGCACAGTTTTCACAAACTCAGGGTTGTGAAGTAGGATTATATTCACTGAAAAAGGAGGGCTACATTTACTTATGTAACTTTCTTTACTGCATTTCTTCCAATGTTTTCATGGGTTGCAGGGTAGGGAAGGGGTGGAGAGAGTGTAATTATAGAACAGAATTAGTTGAGCAATTGGGTCTTAGATCCAATTTTCAGAGCTTCATTAATCTTTGGGATTCTTATCCCTATTTACTAAATATTGGGGACTTACCCAGAATTACAGAGCAATCAAAGCTAAGTGGCCAAGTTAATTGGAATCTATTTCTCTCCCAACATCTCTTCTGTCTGCCAGAAATCCCTCAGGCTTAGAGAAAATACTTTAAGCAAGGCTGGCTCTATTATGACAGAAAGGCAGTGAAGTGGGCATTGGCAAATAGCTTCCAAATTATAGGTTTAGGACTTAAACATCTGTGGTTCACAGGACAGACTTCAGATAAGGTTCAGACAACAGGCACTTACTGAATCCCTAAGCTCAAGTATGGACGCATACTGTAGGGTGCAAAAAGATCAACATTCTCAGTACAGATACACGTGAATGTGTCAGAGATGGGTAAATCTTAACTTAACTAACTTATAGGACACCTAGTGTGTTCTTTTCCTCTACATCAGCCAGTGGCAAAAAGAGAGCCACTTTTAAATTTAATTTGATCTCTCCTGGTAGGGGCAAAACAGTTCTGCTTAGAGACACCTTTGCTGACAGCAATGGTACACATTTCAAAGCTTAAAAATCCCCCAACACCTTCGAGTCTTATATGTATGGGGAAGGAGAGCAAAATGGAAGATGAAAGAAATGTGACAGATTAAGCAAGAGAGAAGAAAATGTGTACATAAATGTGAAACTTTAACAGGTAGCTTACAATTTATAATAGCAGAAAAAAACCCACCAACTTCCTTTGGTCAGGAGGGTTGGCTATGGTGTTTGCAAGATGTTGTGATCTTTAAGCCTGAATGAAATATGACCTAACAGTATCACTAAAATTACTAAACAATAAGGCAATATGCAACCTCACCTAAGCAATTTTATTCAAAACTCTTAGCTTGAGTATCAAAGAGACAGAGAAAGAAAAGATTTTGTTGGAGTAATTTAATAGAAATAATTCTATTGTGATCAAAACCATGAGTCAGATTCCTGGGTAGGTCAGTTAGTTTTGTTATTATTCCACGGCCATAGACTTCCCCCTTATATATGTATACCACTAAGTAGAATGGGGAACCATATGATAAAGTGTGGTGGATAAACTTCAAATCCATAACTGACTAAAAGACAAACTCAAAGTATACATCCTACAGATGATCAGTAGCTTCATCTTTGTAAATGGACAGTAAATTATTTATTTAGCTATTGGATGCCGCTTGGCAATCACTCGATTTAATACAAATTACATTACAGCAAAATGTTAAGCAATTAGCTAATACTAAAGCAGCAACTAAATTGGTAATCTCTTATATCTTAAGGTAGATTTATGCCTAATTTACCAGATATGAACTTTCAGGGGGTAGACTGAAAACCAAAATTCTCAAAGTTTAATAACTATAAGACTTAGGAACAGAACCTATATATAAAAAAGAATACAAAGATACAGTTAATAGATGTGACAGTAAAAATCCTATCATCTTACCCTATCTAGTTCCAGTGTAAACTTCTGGTCCCAAGATTGATTAGAAATGGGTTTCCAGCTAGTTTGACCAACCACGGTATTGTCCAGCTTCAAAACTGCACAGATGTCATCTGTAAGTAAATTTCAAAAACTCAGTTTAAAAAGATAAAATGATTGATTCCAGCAGTAAAGCAGCACTATTCCGCAGATACAAAACTATTACAGCTCTTTGAAAATACTATTTTTACAAGCAAGGTTAATTGGAACTTCAAATCTTAAAGAGCACATTTTAAAATATTCACTCATTCCAAATAATAAATATGAAAACACGTTCACTGTCAAGAATTCTTCTTGTTCCTTCAAGTCTAGTTTAGATAACACCACCTCTTCTGGGAGGCTATCTTGGATGTCTAGTTAGAACTAATCTTTCCTTCCTCAAGTTTTCTATCATCATACTAAATTTTATGTACTGAATTTAAAATTTTTATAATAATTACTTGCATATATGTTTCACCAACCACTTCAAGAATGTAGGCTATGCTGTTTTTCATCTTTTCCTCTTCAGGATCTAGTAGTGTTTTCCATATAGCAGGTATTGAATGCTTGGTGAAATGTACTGTAGGATCACAATATTTAGAACTGGAAGGGATTTAGAGATCATCTAATCCCTCTATTTCATTTTTCAGATCAGAATACCATGGTTCATAGAGAGAGGTAATGAAGTGAACTTTCCTGAGCTCAAATAGGGAGGAAGTATGTAGCCAGGAGTAAAACCCAGATCTTTGGTGATTGTTATCACTGTAATATCACTGTAATTATTTGAAAAATGATGGAAAACAGGACAAGTCCCACTGGACTGAAGAAAGGCAAACGCTGTCCCAAATTTGAAAAAAGGGATAAGAACAGAACCTGCAAATTATAGGCTAATGGGTTTTGATTTTACTTTCTGCGAAAATTCTAGAGCAGATCATTAAAGCAATGATTACTGAACATATAGAAAGGGAAATGATGATTATAAAGAGCCAGCATAGGCAAACATTAGAACACGGCAGACTAAACCCATATTTTTCATAGTATTACTCAACAGATAAGGAGAAAGTTGTAGATATAGTTTACCAAGATTTCAGCAAAGCTTTTGGCAAAGTTTCTCATAATACTTTGCAAAGATGGAGCTATGGATTAGACAAGAATACAATTTTACTGGTTCCAAACTCGCTGGATGGCTGGCTTCAAAGTGTCGTTATTAATGACTTGATGTCAACGTGGCAGGAAGCCTCCAGTGGAGTATTCCAGGAATCTGTGTTTGGCCCTGTGTTATTTAGTGTTCCATCAATAACTTGAATAAAGGCACAGATGGTAAGCTCATGAAATCTGAAGACACTGCAGAGCTTGGAGGGACAGCTAGCACACTGGGTCATACAGTCAGGATCCAAAAGGATCTTCACAGACTGTAGCATTAGGCTGAATCTACTAAGATGAAATTCAAAAGGGACAAATGCCTACATTTACACGGAGCCTATATTTGGGCTAAAAAAAAAAATGAACTTCAAAAGTACATTGTGAGGGAGGCGTGATCACACAGTAATGATTCTGAAAAAGATAATACAGATCATAGACGTAGAGCTGCAAGAGACCTACCAGGCCATTTTACAAATGAGAAAACTAAGGCCCAGGGAGATTCAGAGACTTGCCCAAGGTCATGAAGATCCTTTATGTCTGAGGCAAGACTTTATCCACACCCTCTGGGCTCCAGCTGGTGCTCTTCTAATTAGGGCATGCTGCCTCTCAGTCTGGGGACTTCTGGTGGATTGAGAACTCAGGCTGAGTCAGAGATATGATGTGGAATCAAAATCAGAGGCACGGCTTCCGGGAAACAGGAGGTGACAGTGCCATTGGACTCTTCCCCAGTCCTACATCACCTGGAAAGCTAGGTTCCCTTTCCAGGAGTAAGAGTTGAAGAAGGATCCTGATAAACCAGAGAACATCTAGGATGGTAAAGGTCTTGAGAATAGATTAGATAAGGACTAGCTGACAGAATTTGAGATGTTTAGCTTGGAGAAGAGAAGACTATGAAGGGATGTGATTTTATTCTTCAATTATTTAAAAGAAGGATTCCCTTATTCTGTTAGGGCCCCAAGGACAGAACCAGAAGCAATAAGTGAAAGTCGCAAAATGGATATATTTAGGCTTCTTTAAGTACTGAATGGTGGATACTATGTGCATGGAACTGCATAGACATGAGAATAGTGTCTCTGCCTTCATGGAGATCAGTGAGGGAAATGTAAGAACACTGAATAATTGTAACCATGAGGAAGTCACTGGACCCCTTTGAGTCTTAGTTTCCAGCTTTTAAAAATGAGGATAATATTTGTACCACCCAAGTTACAGGATTACTGTGAGTAAATAATTTTGTAAACCTTAAAGTCCTATAGTAATTTTAATTATTATAAGTGTAGAGAATTAATTACAATATAAGATATACTATCAAAGAACAATGAAGAGATACAGAAAGTATTATAGGGATTTAGAGGAGGGAAACTGGTGGTGGTGGTGATAGGGGTGTTAGGGCAGACTTCAGAAAAGCAATGGCATTTGAACTGGACCTTGATAAAGCAGGAATTGTACAAGTGACTTTTGGGAAAAGTCACTCGAGGTAGAAGGATCAAAGGTACTGAAGTGGGAAAGCATGCCCCATGTTTGTGAAAAGGAATTATTCCAGTTTGGCTGGAATATAATTTTTTGAGAAAAAAGATGATGGTTTTTGAGGGGAAGATAAATCTGACAACTATGTGTGCAGGTGTGTATGTATGTATGTATATGGAGAGAGAATAACACTAGAGGCAAGAAGGCTAGTTATTATAAAAAGTTCACACAAGAGGAAATTAGTACCTGAGATAGAACAGTGGTGATGATAATGGAGAGAAGCAGATATTGAAGAAGTAGAAATAATATGACTTAGTGACAGACAGAATATGGGAGGTAAGAAAGAGGCAGGAATAACACATACATAACATTTATAGAGAGCCTACAATGTGCAATGTACGAAGGAGACCCCAGAGTTATTTAGCAGAGTTGACAGAAAATAGTAATTGTCAATAGAAGAAATAGTTTAAATTCACGACAGAAGTGGGTTTTGGAAGAATGCCACTGAGCTTAGTTTGGGGCATTTTGATTTTCAGATACATGCGAGAAGCATATAATCTTAGACGGAGTTGGAAAATGGGTCCTACAGCTCAGTAGAGAAATTGATGTTAGAGACAGAGTGAATAAACTTACTTATTGATTGGAGCCTTAGGAATAGTTGAGACTGACAAGAGAATATACATACATACAGAGAAAAGTGGGCAGGGGTACAGAATGTTGGTGAATGACAACAATTAGGAAACAAGAAAATCCAGGAAAAGTTATAGACAGAGACAAATTCAACATGCAGTCATTAAGTCTCCACTACATGTCAGTTAAAATGCTATGTGCTGGAAACAAACAAAAAACAGTTCCTGCTTTCAAGGAGCTTACATTCTATTTGGGGGAAACCCAGATTTGAACCTCACCTCTGACATTCACTAGCTGTGACACTGGGTGAGTTGCATAACCTCTTTGAACCAATTTCCTCACTTGTAAAATGAGGCTAATCTTTCACCTACCTCATGAGGCTGTTGTGAGGAATTAATAAGAATGTAAAGTGTTTTGCTAACATTGAAACATATGAACATCTGCTAAAAACAAAGAGAAAGTGGTAAAGGAAGCAGCATCATTGAAGAAAGAGATGTTTCAGTTCAGGAAAAGTCGTGGAGAGCACACTGAGACACAAAGATAGAAATTTGTCCTTTGTATCCACTAACCACAAATGTTTTCATGTAACATACAATGATATGTTCCAGTAGGTTTTTTCTTTAAAATGCGCAAGTAAAAATCACCTTTTGATTTATATCTGCAGCTATTAATGTGAGAAGCCATCACATCTGCCAAAAGAGAATCTGCCTAGACTTCCCCTGGCCCCCTCAACCTCAAGAAACTACCACAAATGACCCTCTTCTAGATGCTATTGACTGTGATGGGAAATCTTTCTTCTCCTTAAGTCCAAATGGTTAAAAGCTGTGTTTTAATATGTCCTTAAAGAGTTTCTTTGGCCCATCTTATGGCTATCACTGCCTTTAATAGCTCACAGTGCTTATCCTTGCCCATTCTTCCAACATAATGGGCTAATCCAGCAGTGAACCCTGCTGCTAGCCAGGGTTCTATCTTTTTATTCCAAATTAAGAGCATCTTATAAGTTACAGGAAACTATTTAAGAGTCACATTCATATAAATTCACAGTAGCTTACATGACTAAAAATTTCAATTTGAAACAATATCTGACGCATTAAAACATGTTGGGGCTTGTGAATCTGTTTTTTTAAAAAACTGTAATTGCGTTTCAATATAATCGATTTCCTTAGTAGTCCTATGTATTTTATTTCATGCATTTAAAAATATCATTCTGAGAAAGGGTTCACAGGTTTTACCAAACTGCTAAAGGAATCCCTGACACACATAAACAGTTAATAATGCCGGCTCTAAAGTCACACTTAGTGTTTATCTTCCAAGAGAAAAACTAACACTTTTGATGTAGTTATTTAATCCCTTCCCTTTTCATAGTCTTTCCTTTTCCACTGAAAATATCAATTGAAGCTGCTCATTCTACTGAATCCCCATTGCCAAAGCCCCGGTCCAAGTTCTGACAATATTATGCTTGGAAACCTTTTTGTCTCCCAAATTCCAGCCTACTCACATTCTCAGTCTCATCACTTTGACTTTGAGATCTTTTTCCTTGCTCCAATGGCTATCTACTTCCCATTATTTTTCAAATGAAAGTGAAATTTAACAACTGCCTTTAAAATGTCCTCCATCCACTAAACATATTTACCAAGAGAGGGCAGTTTTATATTTTTAGTTCAATACTATAATACTACAATCACCATCTTGACTCCGTTCTGGTCATGCATTCTGTTTTTCACGGGAAATTGGCTTATTATAAATCAACACACAAAAAAAATTGCAAGTGCTTACTTAACAGAGTAATTCTACACAAGTTAACTAAAAGACGACGGTTGATCAGTCATAAAGAGGCAAGGGGACTGTTTAACAGGGCCCTAAGTGACTGAATAATCCTATTTAGGATCTTAATGCTCAGGATGCACCAGGAAGAGTCTGGAAAAGGTGCTGAACACATTGCCTTATGAGCATACCATACTTTTTGGTTCTTACCTCTGAAGCAGTTTTGAAAAAAAGTTTTACCAGAACATGTTACACACATAAAGTCAATTTTTAAAATTAAAATTTGTGTTGAATTGTGCTGTTTTGTGCATTGAGAAATCAAGGCAACTTCACCAATTCCTTCTTCCCTGCTCTCACGTCCCTCCTGTGCAGCAGCAATCATTTCTGCCAATTGCTCCTACCAGGAAATCCTAAACTCTGTTATGTGTCATTCTTCTTCTGATATTAGTAAGAGGGTAACAGAGCAGGAAATTAATGTTTGAGACCTAGCTGCCAGATTTTGAACAGGCAGGTTTTAATATGGCTTACATTTTTTTATAATCAGCATACAAGCCACTTTTATACTTTTAATTTTTTTTTCTTGCAGAGCCTTTGAATATGCCCACTTCTTTCTATTCCCTCAATTAAGCTCCTTGTTCATGCCTTTTTAATTTTTAGGAAATTAAGAAAATTAGTTACTGAACTGGACAAGTCATCTGTTTTTAGCAGGTTTCGACTACTCCCACTTTTACTTTTGCTTGTTCTGCTCATGAAGGATGATCTTGTTTCACTTGGACTCCAGCCAGGTAGTGTAACCGATGTTGCTTTTGAACGTCCAGGGACATTCTCTAGTATATCTTGGCAGCCCATGAGCCGAACTTCCAAAGTACCTGTTAATATGAACATGTATATTAGATAAGAACCTCAATCTGCAATGGAAATGCAAAAAAAAAGTTATAACAAAAATGAGTGTTTAAAACAAGGATTTTTATGAATCAATTGTCATCTTTCTTAATAACAACATTAAAGTGGAGGCCACTGATAATTCAATGAAATGAAGGAAGCGGACATGTGGGATTTATATCTTTACCTGCATATCCCACTACACCTCAGTGACATACATTCAAATAAGCTATCTTTTATTAAACTCCTACTATGTACAAATTATCTTTTCCCCAAAACCTTTCCCTCCTGCTAACTTTGTTTCTATTATCATCACCAAAACTAACACAAAACTCTGCTCTTGGCTTGACTTTCTTTGTCCCTCCTATTCAATCAGCTGACAAAGATGCATTAATTCTTTGCTCTGATACCTTAAGTCTGTAACTTTGTCACTCACTGTCACTATTTTATTTAAGGCTTTTATCTCTTGTCATAACCTCTTAACTAGGCTCTCTTGTCTTTATTCTTAGCACTCTCCATATCAGTGTCTGTATAATCTTCTGATTGCATGGGATTCTTTCATTCAAAAATTTTCAGTAGTTCCTTATGTCATACTGAATAAACTTTAAAACTTTATTCTGGCATCCAAAGCCTCTCTATTAATTGTCTTAAATTATATTTCCCACCTTACTCTAGGCACCCCCTTCACATATTTTATTCTGCTTTTCCCTATATCTCATACTGTCTCCCCCAAAATGAACTAAACTCCCTGTTAAAAAGTTTGCCTTTTCAAAATATCCACTTTCATTACTACCTCCATGAAGGAGACACCTTTCCACCCTCTTTCTCTATCCTTCTTCAGATGTTCTTCTATCATTTTGTTTGGATACTCTGCTTTGTACTTAGTGCATGTTTATTTGAATTCGTTTCCTTGTATGTTCTTACAGGGTAGAGACTTTTCTTTGTATTCACAGCACCCAGAAGAGAAATTTGGACACAGAAGCCATTTAATACTTTGGAGTAAACTGAGTAAAAATGAGAACCCTCAGAAGACATACGCCAGCATTTGCCTGAATAGCCCATTACAAATCTATCCAAGGCACTGATTAAGAGTCTACTTGGTGCCAGGCACTAGGGACAGAAAGACAAGAAATGAACAAGTCCCTTCTCTCAAGAAGCTTACATTATTGGAGAAGAGATCCTGCAGTAGACAAAATAAACACAAAGCAATATTTTTAGGAAAGTACTAGGAGTTGGGAGAAATGACGAAGGGCCTAATGTAGAAACTAAGGATTCTAAGAGGCAGAAATGAGGGAGGAAGAAGCGCGTCATTCCAGGTGTGAGGGGCAGCCTGTGCAAAGGAATAGAGACGGGAGACTGTGTGTGAGGAAAGACTAAAGAACATATGAAGAGGTGTAATGTATAAGACAGGTGGAAAAGTAGGTTGGGGATAATCTGTTAAAAGCCTTAAATGGCAAACAGAAGAGTTTCTACTTGATCCCAGAACTAAGGAGAATTCAGCAGGGTTTACTGAGGCAAGGAGACCGACTGGGAGGCTATTACAGGCAATAGTTGATGAGGGCCTAAACGAGGATTGTGGCTATGTGGTGGAGAGAAGCAAATCTATTCAAGAGGTGCTGTGGAGAGAGAATCCACAAAACTTGTCCACTGATGAGGTCAGAGGTTGCAAACCCCCTGATTCAAAGGACAGTAGTATCCTACAGAGAGGTAAAATTGAGAAGGGCAGTGGGGCAAAATATGAGTTTTAGATGTGTGGGTCTGAGGCACTTGTGGGACACCTAGTGAGTATTCAATAGGCAGCTGATAGCGGACTGGAATTCATGAGAGAGACGAAGGCTAGAGATACAGATCTGGGAATGATGAGTGTAGAGACAATAGAGACAGCTAGGAGGCACAGTGGACAGAGAGCTGGATTTGTGGGGAGGTAGGAGATTTTGGGAAGTATGTTTCTTAAAGTTACTAAGAAATGCACAGAGTGGTTTTTGACAGCCTAATTACCCAGAGAACTGCTTAAGCTTCATGCTACATTTTGGTTGAGGGACCACAGACCATAGAGCTGGAAGGGAGTTTGGAAAGCATTCAGTCCAATCCCCTCACTTTACTGTATAGGAAAAGGATTATAAGGAAATGAAAGTCCTAAGTAAAATTCTGATGCATTTTTACTGAAAATATAAAATCGGTTTAATTTAAAATAAACTGAACATCTTGTGTGTTTGTGTGTGTTTCTTTTTTTTTTTCATGGGGGTGGAGAATGACACTGGCAAATTCAAATCATTTCCACTGCAAATGCTCAGCTGATTATGTAGAAGTCATCCTAGGGAAACAAAAAAACATCTGGTGACTACTTCAAGTCTGGTAGCTTATTAAATATTTTAGTAATTTCGATGTATCAGAACATGATAATGTTCAACACCTGCTTTCATTTAGGAAAAAAAATTTAAGGGGCTTTGAGGTCTTCATTAAACACTGCAGAGTTAGAAATTTCTTTTATGAAGTGAGAATATTCCAATGGAAGAGTATCCCTACTTTCCACCTAACATTCACAACTTACAATATTAATTTTTAAAAACAATGCAACCTTAAAAGTGAGTGTTCATAAGCAGCAGCTAGAAGAGCTACTAGCTTGAGGAAATAGTTATGCTGTTTATCCTTTATTGGGTCTGGTGGGTAGTAGAGCTTTTTTTAAAATATCTTGGTATGGTTGAGTAACAACATTTTCAGCTTCAAAGAAGACTGCTTATTGTGCTGCCCAACGACAAGGGTCATCCACTGGAGACAGATGCACCTGCTCTGCCAGCTCTTAACTGTGGGCAATTCCTATTTTGAACAAGCCCAAACCTGCCTCTACAATTCCCTGCTCTGCTCTTGTCTGGCTTTGTACAGCCCGGCAGAACAGTGTAGCTTCCTTGCATGTATCAGCATCCCCAGCCTTCCCTGGGTCTCTTCACAACACTCACCCTCCATACAAGCTGCTTCCCAGTCAAACTGACACAGCAGCTGTTTGGAGACTTTGTTCGGTCTTTTCCTACCTCCATCCCTGCAATGGACTCACAAAATCACTGATCTAGAGTTGGAAGGACCCCAGAAGCCTTCTTGCCCCAAACCCTTATTTTACAGATGAATAAACAGGTGAAGGACATCAACAGACTTGCCCAGCGTCACAGAAGGCAGTGACCAGGAGGGATTTGATCAATTTGAGAGCCAAAGCCTTTTCCCTGTCTGCAGGCTCAAGTCATGAGCTACTTCTTCCATAATGCCATTTCTGACAGCCTCAGAGAAAAATGACCCCTCTTGAATTTCTCATTCCTTTCTGCTGGATGACTCCTATGTAATTATCACATTCAAATTTTTTTACAGTTATTTATGTCTTGTCCCATTGGACTATAAGCTCCTTGAGGGCAGAGACTAATGTTTCTCACTTTTACAACAACCATTCATGTTTATGAAGGAATATACACACATTCAACATATTCATACATTTGTGTCTACAGAATGCACGGCATATTGCCTTAGGGGCAATATGAAGTTTATGCAAAACATGATCTTTGCTCTTTCTGGCCACAATTTTATCAAGGTGAGGCAGCACAGTGGATAGAATGCTGGACTTGGAGTCAGGAAGATCTGAATTCAAATCCATACTCAATGGCTGGATTCAAGTTCAAATAGTCAAGTCACATAACCTATTTGTCTCAGTTTCCTTATCTGTAAAATGGGGATAATAATACCTACCTTCAAGGATTAATGTGGGGATAACATGAGTTAATATTTATAAAAGTGCTATGCAAATGTTAAAGCACTATTACAGAAGTGATAAAAAAGATACATTGGAAGAAAAGAGAGAATAGAAGCGAAAAGACTTCTCAGGAAGCTATTTCAATAGTCTAGGTGATTGGTAATAGGAGCCTAGACTTAGGATGTGGGTAAGTGTGAAAATGGGATATACTGATAAATATTATATAGATAGCACTGACAAGCCTTAGAAACTAATTGGATATGGGAAGTGAAGGAGAAGGACGAACCATAGCGAATAGGGCTGTACATCTAGCAAGCAGTCAGTAAATATTTGTTGAAAAGCTATAGAATTGGAAGGTCACATAGTTCAACTTTCTACCCCAGATCCTACCCTCCTACCATTTCTACCCTCCTAAAATACCTTGGGAAGTAGTTATTTAGTCTCAGTTTGAAAATGTGAAGATACTAATGGATGGAAGTTTTTCACCAAAGCTAGGAAGTTATAGGGAGGCAGAATTCAGACTGACCAAAAAAAAAAAAAAAAAAGAAAAGAAAAAGAGACTTTCTAACAATGAATACTTCACAAGACAGCCTATTCTATTCATGAATAATAAATTTTTTTCTAGGTGAAGCCGGTGGTGCAGTGGATTTTTTTTTTTTTACTACTACTCCTGGAATCAGGAAGTCCTGAATTCAAATCTAGTCTCAGACACCTAGTTGTGTCACCCTAGGCAAGTCATTTAATGTGTCTGTCTTAGTTTCCTCAACTCTAAAACGCATATAATAGCACCTACCTTCCAGGGTTGTTGTGAGGAGTTAATATTTGAGTTCCATGAGTTAATATTTGTTTAAAAAAAAAAAGTGGGGGGCACTTAGCACCATGCCTGGCATATAGTCAGCATTATATAAATGCTTATTCCCTCCTCCACTCCCTTTACAGAAAGACAAAACTTTACTTTCTATAATAGATTAAAAAAACTTTAGTGCTAGATGGAACCTTAGATTTATTCTGATATCACTGTTTTATAGAAGAGCAAACTGAGGACCAGAGAATGTAACCTGCCCAAGGTCAAATAATTAGTGGCAAAACCAAGTCTACACTTTTCAAGAGCTGGTCTGAGATCTGATCTCTGAAGCCATACAAAATAAGTCTGATTTATTCCACAATACTGCTATCACCTTGTTCCCCTTCCTCTCCCTGGGTCTTCTCTTTTCTATGCTAAATACCATGTTACTCAACTATTTCCCACAACTCATGGTTCCAAGTGTCTCATCATCTGGTTACCATATAACATATGAGCTCCAGTTTGTCAGTGTCTGATAAAATATGTAAAGTGTTTGCATACATCCCCCATCTATTTCATCTTTTCCACTTCAGTTTCCTTTCAACACGATATGATAGCTGTCTCCTCAAACTGCTCATAGTACTTTGGAACTCTTTCTTACCTTTATCACATTCTGTCTTTATCCAGTAATATGTTACATGTCTTATCCCCTTCTCCTGTTAGATTATAAGCTCTCCGATATTAGGATCTGTGCCTCATTTTGTTTTTGTATCTTTAGTATAAAATAGTGTATTATGTATAGGAGTGGCTCAAAAATATTTATTAAATTTAAATCAATAGTATTTAAAGTATAGTCTGAGTACTGTGGGACTATATCCCTTACAAATACAATTATTAAGCATTTACTGTACGCAGAATGTTTCATTAATACCAAAAAAGACCAAAAATTTGCCCAAGACAGTTAACTACTAACCTCCAGGAACTAGGTCCAGTTGATATGGTCTAGGTCAGGGAGATAAGATACAAAGATAACTGAAACACTACAACATTATACTCATTAGAGAGTTCTATGCAAAAAGTTCTGTCAGGTCTAATTAAGGAAGATTGATTTAGACAAAGAGGGGGAAAATCAGGAAAGGAACAACACTGGAGGAATAATATTTAAAATAGGAATTTAACCGCTGATAATGAGGAAGGAATTGATAACAGTTCAAACAAAGGCAGGGCAGTGTCAGAGGACAATATATAATGTCCACTTAGCACTGAATATAGAGTATGTGAAGGGTAATAAAGTTATGAGAAGTAGGGGCATGTTATATCATAGAGGGCTTTCAATACCTGGCAAAAGAGCCTGAACTTTACATCAGAAGCTATAGAGAACCAATGAATATGTTTTATCAGAAGAGTGACATGAACAGGTCTAAAGGAGAAAAACTGACACAATTATGAAGGACAGATTAAAAAAGAGAGGGAGTGTACACAGAGGTGGAAGCTATTATAACAATCCAGTCAGGTAATGGGGACCCATACTACAGTGGTAGCAATGTAATTAGAGATGAAGCAAATGATATGAAAGATGTAGAGATAGAATCCACAAGACCTGAAGGGGTAAGGGATAAGAAAAAGACCCTAATGAACACAGGAGATCAGGTGAATGGTGGTGTCACAGATATCAATAATGAAGTCAGGAGGAGGAACAAGTTTAGGATGGAAAAAAAAATGAACTTGGTTTCAAACATGTTGAGTTTGAAGTGACAGTGAAGCAATTAGGTGACGTCCAATAGGTAGTTGGAGATACAAGTCTGAAGCTCAGAAGAGAGGTCAAGACTGGAAATAAAGATTTGAGGAACAGCTACACAGGGGTGATGTGCACAGGAGTGAAGAGGATTACAGATGGAGAGGATAAGGAAAGAAAAGAAAGATAAGGGCAGACTCTGGGAAAGAACCACACTAAGGGGTTTAGAAGAGGATGAGAAACCAGACAAAGAATGGTTAGAGAAGTAAGAGAACTGGGAGATTATGGTATTCTTAAGGTAAGAGAAGGGGGATAATCAGTAAAAGGTGGTCAATAATATTAAAAGTTTCAGGGAAATCAAAGAAATTGAGGATTAGGGGGAAAAGGCAACTAAGGATCTGATGATTAAGGTTACAAATAAGCTCCCAGGGACAGCAATTTCACTAGAAGACTACCCGAAGATGGATTACAAAGGGATGAGAAGAGAGAGGAAGAAGGTACTGAAAACATGGTTCAAAGTAATGCATTTTTCAAGTTTAATGGTAGAGAAGAGGGATAGGATGGTAGTTTTATGGCCTATCTAATGTGTCATGGAAAAAATTTTTTTGGACTATGAAGGAGCCAGTGGAGGGAGGTTAAAAATGTATGAAAGAAGAACTAATTATGCAAGGAAGGTCCTAGAGGTGAGAGAAAATGGAAGTGGCAACACAAAGAGAAGAATTACTATTTTTTTTGAGACCAGAGTGAAGGTAGGGGGAAAAGGCAATGTTGCTGCTAAGTTATGAGGAATTAACAAGGGCAGTTAATTCTCTTTGTATTCTCTTTGTATTACTTGAATGTTCTGAGTCAAATAGACAGCTAGGTCATCTGCTATAAGGGTGGGGCAAAGTTGGTGGTGAGAAGTAAGAAGAAAAAGCTGTAATTGTCACTGAGGAAAATGAGGAATCGATTAGGGTAGGTTTATTGAGTAGCAATGAGGGTCCAAACACCTCTTAACATGAATTTTAAAGTATGAAATAAATTTACTGTTTATGATTTTTCTCCACCAATAATCAGTAGTCTTGGAGCAGGAATGAACTAAATATTAAGAGTTATGCAGGAGTTAAGATGTCCAGGATGAAAATGACAAAAGTAGTAGCAGCAGCAGCATTGTTCCAATAGGTTTCCCTCACTCCAGTCTCCGCTCTCAAGCCTGGGAGAGAAATCGTGCCACCCAGCCCCAGCCGAGTGGACCCTAGGCTCTCTTGGTGACACCAGGGTGCATCGCACACACCAAGGGGGCGGAAAACGGAACAAATCCAGAACTCCAAAGATGGGAGGCAAGCTTAGAAAGAAGAAGAAGAGGTACAATGTAAACGATGAGGAAACCAAGGATAAAGACAAGAAGGTTGAAGGAGCTGGTGCCAAGGAAGAGGAAACTGCCAAGGAGAACGATGAGACAGACAGAGGCAGAGACCACAGATGTGAAGGAAAACAACAAAGAAGAGAAGAATGATAAAGATTCCCAGGTCACTGCTAACAAGACTGAAGATAAGGAAGCAGAGAAGGATGCAGCAGCTGGCAAAGAAGAGGCTCCAAAATCAGAGCCTGAGAAACTGGAGGCTGTCCCTGACGGAAAGGTGGAGCCACAGAAGGATACTGAGCTGGAGCAGGCTCCTGCCTCTGCCCCAGTGCCCAGTAGAGATGCTTTTAAGACTTCAGTGCCTAGCACTGAGACAAAGGTCTCCTAGTCTTCAGAAGCCACAGCAACTAGTAAAGTAGATGACAAGAGCAAAGAGGAAGGGGACACCAAAAAGACTGGGGCTTCCATAGCTCCTGTCACCCAAGAAACTAAAAGTGAAGTGGCTCCAGGTTCAGACTCAAAACCTAGCAGCAGCGAAGCTCTGTCTTCTTCCAAAGAGACCCCAGCGGCAGCAGAAGCCCCAAGCTCTATACCTAAGGCCCAGGAACCTGCAGCCCCAGAAGAAGAGGTTAAACCTTCTGAGGTTTTGACCACTAATTCGGATCAAATCATAACAGTGGAAGAGTAACATGGACAACCTACTGAAAAAAAATAATGATAATAATCACTTAAAAACAACCTGTGTGTTTGTCTCTCTTCCCCTCTTCTCCCAGCTATACTAACTTGTTTCAAATCTGAAATAATGATATGTATTGCCTCCAAAAAAGGATATCCCATCAAAGGAGGGAGGGAGAAGTCGGGGGAGAGAATCCAAATAGTATTTTTGTGGGGAAATATCTAATATACACCTTCAGTCAACTTTACAAATAAGTCCTGGATCTTGATCAAGTTGCTTAACCCTGTTTGTCTCAGGTTCCTCATCAGTAAAATGAGTTAGAGAAGGAAATGGCAAACCATTCCAGTGGTCTTGCCAAGAAAACTCCCAAAATGGGGTCATTAAGAGTTAGACATGACTAAACAAGCATAACTCCATGAGATAAGAAGGTACACTAAACAAATTCAAAAGATGGATAGAATTTATCCTGTATTTCTTCTTTTTCCTCCCAAAATTACTAACCTGCAAAAGAGTTTGGGAATTGCTGTTAGATGCACTCTACTGATAAATCAAAATTTCTTTTCTTCTGTAATAGGGTTTAGGAGTGATATATTTGATTCTGCCCACAGGGCCTGTGCCTAGGCAATCAGATCTTTATGAAAGCAGTATTTTCTGTGTTTTTTTTTTATTTACAATCTTTCTTATCTTGATATTTTTTAATGCCATGGATGAACGTCAACTTTCAGCCAATGTCCACATTTTTTCTCAATGCCAATACTCCATTCTTCCTCTCCAAATATTTTTGGGAGTAACAAACATTCTCATTCTACTCAGCCTACCTAGATTTCTGGTGACGAGTTAATGCATGTCCGTGGTTGGGTGCAACTGTAGTTCTGTTTAATGGTCAGCGGAAATGAAAATAAAAATGTGCATTTACTGCACTTCCAATTTCTCTTCCATTCTGCGTCACAGACACCAACACACCACTCATCGGAAAATGAAAAAAATGCACAAAAAAAACAAGGAAAAAAACAACAAAATGTACAATGGATGCATTGAAATTATATTTAATTGTATAAATGGTGCAACAGTAATACAGTTAAATAATGAAAAAAAAAAAGAAAATGACAGAAAGTGAGGGGGAAACAAGGGATTACATGGTGGTACAGATAATGAAGGAAGTATTAAAACATCAAACCACTGGGTACAAACTAGATTCGAAAAAGTAAAGGCAATGTAGAGTGAGATAAAAGGGATAATAAATGGGAAGAAGGTCACAATGAGTAGAAAAAAGATAAGTGTAATATAAAGGACAAGAAAAGACACATAGCTAAGAAGGCATGGCTAGATAGCAGAATGTCAAATTTCATTATTTTAGAGATAATGCAAATTCAAGAGGTAGTGAGGTCTATGCATGCCAACGTATGACTGAAGTTTGGTGGAGAAGGCAGTATCTAAAGGTTGAAGAGGCTGAAGAACTATGTAGTCAGATGTATTGTGAAATGAATATTGGAACATCCAAGAATAAGAGGAGAGTATGAAGTTGAGAGGAAGACCATGAGCTAGGTACTAAAGTCACTGAAAAAGTAAAGTGAGTGAGCTGGGGATTGGTAGATAACTGAAATAATAACAGGGAACAGATTATGCAGACCTCAAAAGAAGAAAGGATATGCTATAACGTGACAAAACAGGAAAATGACAAATGTTGGAGAAGATATGGGAAAACTGGAACATTAATGCACTGTGGAGTTGTGAACTGATCCAATCATTCTGGAGAGCAATTTGGAACTATGCCCAAAGGGCTATAAAAATGTGCATACTCTCTGACCGAGCAATACCACTTTCACAGGGCTATATCCCAAAGAGATCATACAAACAGGAAAAGGACCCACAC
>NW_020954813.1:250391-268150 GCF_900497805.2 Vombatus ursinus
GTACAAAAATATTTATATTAGTTCTTTCTGTGGTGGCCAAGAAGGGGAAATTGAGGGATGTCCATCAATTGGAGAATGGCTGAACAAGATGTGGTATGTGAATGTGATGGAATACTATTGTGCTGTAAGAAATGATGAGCAGGCAGACTTCAGAAAAACTTGGAAAGGCTTGTATGGACTGATGCTAAGTGGAGCAAGCAGAAACTAGAGAACTGTTACACAGTAACAGCCACATTGTGTAATGACTAACTTTGATAGGTTTAGCTCTTCTCAGCAATGCAAGGATCTAAGACATCTCCAAAAGACTCATTATGCCAAATGCTATCCACATCTAGAAAAAGAACTACGGAGTCTGAATGCAGATCGAAGTGTACTATTTGCTCTTTTATTTATTTTTTTTTGTTTCTTCTTTCTTGTGGTTCCTCCTATTGGTTCTGATTTTTCTTTACAACATGACTAATGTGAAAATATGTTTAGTAGGAATGTATACGTAGAGCCTATATCAGATTGCACTCTGTTTTAGGAAGGGAGGAGGGAAGGAAGGGGGAGAAAATTTAAAACTCAAAAGTTTATGGAAGTGAATGTTGAAAACTAAAAATAAATTAACTGAAAAAAGAAGAAAGAACAGAAGAATGGTGGTGAAGGAATGGCTCAACAGGGAAAGAATATATTATTCTATAGATATAACTCATACAGCCAAAGACTGAATTAGTTGGAAAGCTGAGCACAGACTGATGTACTTCAAGGACATACACTTCAAAAACTCCTGAGAAAGACTGTAGGACGGCATGGACTAACACTTTACAGAACCTGGATGCTCCTAAGAATAAAATCCTGAAGATCCAAACTGTAAATAAGGTACAGAAGAAAAGGAGCAAAACACTAAAGATACTGATATGGGTACCTAAAAAGACTTACTGACAACTTAGACCTAAAAGACATGTACTGTCATATCATTTACTAAAATAAGTTCCAAATGAGTAGATGACTTAACAAAAATGGTAACATAATAAACAAATTAAAGGAGCAAGGAAATTGCCTGTTAGATTTATGGAAAGGGAAAGAGTTCACAACTACACAAAATATAGCGAAGAATACAAGAGGTAAAACAATTTTGACTGCACAAAAAACTTAACTCAGCTAAAAGTAAAAGAAAAGCAGATAAATGGGGGAAAAATCTTTGCAGCAAGTCTCTCTGATTAAGGTCTCATTTCTAAGATACATAGGGAGCCGATTCAAATTCATAAGAGTAAGAACCATTCTCCAATTGATAAAAGGTCAAAGGCCACAAAGAGAAAGTTCTCCCAAGAAACCCAACTATCAACAATCGTAAGAAAAGGTCCTCTAAAAATCATTGGAATTTTAATTAAAACAACTCTAAGGACCATCTTAAGCCCATCAGATTGGCAAAGCTGGCATAAAAGGGAAAATGAATGCTGGAGGGCCTGAGGAAAACAGGTACATTAATGCACTGTTGATGGAGCTGTGAACTGCCTCAATTATTCTGGAAAGCATTTTGAAACCATGCCCCTAAATTTAGTAAACTATGCACACTCTTTGACACAGTGAAACTGCTACTGGGTCTGTTCTCCTAAGAAATCAAAGAAAGAAGAAAAGGACTGATACGTTAAAAAATATTTATAGCATCTCTTCTTATGATGTCAAAAAACTGGAAACTGAGAAGGTGCCCATTAACTGGGAAATGGCTGAATAAATTACAGTGCATGAATATGATAGAATACTACTGTGCTAGAAGAAATGACCAAAATGGTTTCAAAGAAACTTGAGAAGACTTGTATGAACTAATACAGAATGAAACTAGCAGAACCAAGAGTCTAGTGCTATTTGGTAGGGTCTTTCTTGGTGGTCCCACCCAATCACATGGGTCCAATTAGTTTTGTGCAAATGATCAAAATGCCTAAAACAGAATTCATTATGCTTCATTCCAAATCCATCCCTCTTCCAGACTTCCTTTCTATTCAAAGTACTGTCATACTCAAAGAAAAAGGAAAAGGGCTCACATATGCAAAATTAATTTTAGCAGCTTTTTATTGTGGTGGTAAAGAAATGGAACCTGAGGACATATAAAGACTGAATAAATCATACACATTAATATAATGGAATACTATCATGCTGTAATTAATGATGGAGGTGGTGTCAGAGAAATCTGGAGATACTTGAACTGATGCAGACTGAAGTAAGCAGAAGCAAGAGAACAATTTATACAATAACAATAATAATACTGTAAAGACAAACTATTTTGAAAGACTTTAGAACTCTGATCAATGCAGTGACCAACCATGATTCCAGAAGACTAATGATGAAATCTGCTGTCCACTGTATTTGTTTTTGTAGAGACAATGGGGAAATTTGTTTTGACCACACATGTTTGTAGCAAAGATTTTGTTTTTCTTTCTCAAATGAGAGTGCAATGGGAAGGGTTGGAGGGAAAGAAACCATGGATTTTTATTAATGGAAAACAAGTAATTTAAAAAATAAAAGAAATGAGAGAAAAACCAATAACCACAAAAGACATGTACTAGAGATTGATGAAAGAGCACAGAGCTGAAAATGAATGATTAAGAGTGCTATGGTCATATAAGAAAAGTGTCAGGGAGCACTAAAGTTCAGAGGAAATTGAGATTGGAAATAAATGCTAGAGACAATAAGTGAATTTTATAGCTATACCGTAAAGGAAGATTTAAAAGAGATTAAGGCCAATAGTTCAGGGTGGACAAGAGGATAAAATTAAGAGATGGCTCAACTGCTAAACTCTGATTTTTGCTTCAGCTTTATCTATTAAGGGACACAATTACTGGAATGGGAAAAACAAACATGACTAATAGGCAGCTGAAAACGGGTTAAGTTAGGAGTTTGTAAGAGAATATCTAGTTATCCTCAATAACTTCAAGTTATTGTTGTCAGGCCCATAAAATTCTATGTTAGAGTACATAATATGTGGATGATTACCAAACCACTGTCAGAAATATGGAGATTAGATGTACCGAAGGAGTAAAGACAGGCAGTGTCCAATTCACAAACAAAAAAGGAAGTTCTTTTAAGTCACAAATCAATAAACCTGACTTTGATTCCTGGAAAAACTCTAGAAAATAATAAAGGGATGAGTTTTGTGAGCATACAGACATACTATATCTGGGTTTCAGGATGACAGGTGTCAAAATCTTTCAAACTATTCTTGTGGACAAGATGGGAAGACAACATCAAAGATGAAAGCAGCCAGACTGATTCAGATCTGGTTTAATAACTAGGACCAGAGTCATCCTGAAAATGAGCCTCTCAAGGACAGCCCAAGGGACCTGTCCTTGGTCCTGATTTTCTCAACATTTTAATTGCATAACTGAAGCTACAGATAGAATGATTATAACATCTGCAAACAATATAACTACAATTCACTTTAGAGAGAAATAAAGTGAAGTACAAAGAGGTTAACTGTTTTGTCCAAGGTCACACAAACAGTAAAAGGCAGAGCCAGGACAGAGCTCAGGTCCTCTAATTCCAAATCTAGTGCTCTACCCACTTAATACAACTTCACCTCCTTTAGTAAATTTGGAATAGGCATAAAATTTAATAGAAGACCTTCCAGAACAGGGAAAGAGGTAGAGAGGGCAAACACACAGCACATGGGGAATACAAAATGTTTTCCTGAGACAGAATGAAGTTTCATTTCTTGGTAAATCTGCTTCCCAATATTTACTCTGATTTCAGTCATTTTTTAGTCCTGTCCAACTCTTTGTAACACCATTTAGGGTTTTCTTGACAAAGATGTTGGAATAGTTCGCCATTTCCTTCTCCAGCTCATTTTACAGATGAGGAAACTGAGGCAGAGTTAAATGACCTGCCTAGAGTCACAGAGTGAGTGTCTGAGGCCAGATTTGAACTTAGGTCATCTTGATTCCAGGGTCAGTGCTAGATCCACTGCATCACCTAGCTGCCCTTACACTGATTAGAGGCAATTAAAAATCCGGAGGTTGGGTTCTTCCAAGTTTTTAATTTAATTAAATTTTTTTTTAATTTTTAGGCAATTGGGGTTAAGTGACTTGCCCATGGTCACACAGCTAGTAAGTGACAAGTGTTTGGTCTGAGGCCGGATTTGAACTCAGGTCCTCCTGACTCCAGGGCTGGTGCTCTATCTACTGTGCCACCTAGCTGCCCTTTCTTCCAAGTTTTTAATCAGAAAACCTGGCATATGATAAAATGGAACAATGGCAGTTCAAATAATCCTGGCAGTAACAGCATATTACAGGCTTCTATAGCTTATTTTGGGAACTTTGATAACCTGAACAATATTTTAAATAAGTATTCTAGTAAGATTAATCATTCCTAAAAAACAACTTCTATTTTTGCTGCATCATTTTCAGATGAAGACAGGAGCAATAGTTACTTCCAAGACCCTGAACTGACATATTTGAAAATGGTTTTCTCACAGACAATTTTGGTAATCTAAATAAATACATAATATATAAGTTACTAAAATAGTATAAAAATGGATTAAAAAAACCAAAAAACCAAAAACACAATATTCTCAAAGCATGGCTTACCCACCTACATACCTGTTAGTGCTGCTGGTTTGGATAGTGTACTATATTGGTTTTGTGTAGATATTACACTCTGCCGTGGACTTAGTGTTGGTGATGCAACAAGAGATAGCTCCTCAATAATAATACTGCTTTTGGGATGATTTTTTGGAAGTTCATTCAATCTTTGTTCTAATGAGTACTT
Source organism: Vombatus ursinus (assembly GCF_900497805.2). Taxonomy (NCBI): domain Eukaryota; kingdom Metazoa; phylum Chordata; class Mammalia; order Diprotodontia; family Vombatidae; genus Vombatus; species Vombatus ursinus. The sequence continues at coordinate 255,132 of NW_020954813.1, forward strand.
TAAAAGATCCAACTTTTGACTGGATTCATTAAATCTCGCTTGGGCCTTGAACAGAAAAGAAGAGGTTTCATTTTAAAATGCTTTCATTTTAATAATTACATTCTTTAAGTTACTATATTAAGTTAAAACATTTAATTTGAAAAATTACTTCTGAAAGTGCTTTTCTGTCTGTTACTTTTCCCGATCCAAGTAATTTCATCACATTCTTTGCACCTTCTGCTACTGCAAACTCTATCCTAAAGTGATGCCGTAATTCTTCCATCCGAAGTTCAAGAGGACTTATCACAGGTTTTGCTAGAAGAAAAAAAATTTAAGTAAATTTAATAGAACCAACTATTTGGATTATCTAAGAAGACTTAGAAAAATTTTAAAAAGCAAATGAATTCTGATGAGATTAAGTCAGAAGGTAGTTATTTAAGTGGTAAGAAATAGTTATACTAATTAGATTCTAAGGTAAAATGCAGGACTTTATATTTGAGCTGCACTATACATTTAATTTAAACTCTAAGTCTGAAAATTTTTTTTAGAACTAAGGATAAGCCAGTATGTCCATATGCTATGTAACATTCCTAGATCACAATAGTTTCCATCTTTGCTTTTGCCACTTAGTTGAAAAATTTCCCCTGGCAAGAAAAATAGGAAATAATGCATTCAATCTCAAATTCTTATAAGTCTTTATTTTGGAAAAAATGAAATCTATGTATTATAAACATATAACTTCTAAATAGATTTTAAATGAAAAGTTTAAAAAGCCAAATAGCACTTAAAAAAATCACCCTATGTCCATACTGGCATATCCCTAGCTAAGGCTTTGACATTAGTAAGAAGATTAACAGTTCATCTCTACTCCATCACCATTATCAAAAGCCAGTTCATTGGTCTGGACTGCCTGAAGAATCTGCATCCTTATGACTTCTATTTTTGTCTTGCTGTCCTGAAGCAGCTGTTGAGCTGTGGCAAGGAGTTTTCGATCCTATTGAAAAGGAGTTTCAAAATGTAAGCCAACAAAGGAGCATCATCACCATCATCAATAAGCATTTACTATGAGCCAGGCACTATGCTAAGCACTGGGAATACAAAAACAAAAACAAAAAAAAAAGGGCAAAAAGAAAATTTAATTCATCTGAATAAATTCAAACAGCAGTAGCAAAAACAGAGAATTAAAAATGAAATCATGAGAATCTTAATTGTACAACACTACAGATCTCATTACAAAAATAACAAAATTGTGGGGGGAAACATTTCTACTTTATTGAAAGTGAATAACGAGGAAAATTTAAGAAGAACCAAGTGATTCTTATTATTAAAAAGCCCAAACATAGTAACAATCATCTGTATAGCACCAAGTTTTACAAGCTACCTCATTCATAATAATCATGTGACACAGGAAGTACAAGTATTATTTAATTTCCATTTTACAAATGAGGAACTTTAGATTCAGATAGGCTGGGTTACTTGTTGAGAGTTACACAACTAATAAGGACGAGCATATGAACCCACCCCAAGTGTGTTATTTTCAATACCACACATCTCATTTCAAAAACCCAAAGGTAAGTCTTCTAATATGTGAAGTTACTGCTACTTCCCTTGTCCTTAATTTGTATAAAAGGTACTTCATTTTTTCTTTTCCATTATCAAGAGGAATCAGAAATTTAAAAGTCAAATGCAATCATATAAAGTAACATATGCCAAAGTGCTCTGAGATTAAGAAAATTTTTTTTCCTATCACCTTTAGGTCAATTTTAAAATTTATTTTTATTAATATTCTTCTAAAAATGTAATCTACATTTTCCACTAGATCTCTCTTATAATAAAGAAGAAAAGAAGAAAAAAAGCTCCACAAAACCAAGTTATTTTCAAAGTCTGATATTACATGAAGTATTCCACACCCATGGTTCCCCATCTCTGCAAGGAATCAAGGGAGGTGTTTTCTCATATCCCTTCTTTGATCCCAAGCTTGTTCATTCTAAGTTTGTAATATCCAGTGTTAACTGTTTTGGTGTTGTTTTCATTTACATTCAATTGATACACAAGTCTTTGTTACCACAAAAAGTTCTATGAATATTTTGGGTTATAAGGGACTCTTCTTTTCGTCATTATCCTGGGGGTTTATGCCTAGCAGTGGAATTTCTTGGTCAAATGATATTAACATTTTAAATACTTTGCACAATTCCAATCTACTTTCCAGGATGCTGGGACCAATTCATAACTTCACCAACCATTCGTGTGCCTGTCCTTCCGAAGTCCCTCCAACACTGTTTTGAAGTCAAATTTTAATGAAGCGGTACATTTGAAGAGTAACTCAGAATGCTGCTGACAGTATCTGAACATTTCTACTTATTTCCCTTCATATTATTAAATCTAAGGAAGACAACCATAACATGTGGCATCTGAAATTGTAGGGAGCTAAGAAAAACTTTGAAAGCAAAATTTATTTGTTGTTCAATTGTGTCTGACTCTTGCTGACCTCTTTTGGGGTGTTTTCTTGGCAAAAATACTGGAGTGGTTGGCCATCTCCTTTTCCAGCTCATTTAACAGATGAGGAAACTGAGGTAAAACAGGGTTAAGTGACTTGCCCAGGATCATACAGCTAGTAAGTGTCTGAGGTCATATTTGAACTCAGGAAGATGAGTCTTCCTGACTTCAAGGATGGCACTGTATCCATTGAGTAACCTAGCTGTCCCAAATTAAACAGGCCCATAAATAAAAGCCCTTTCTGCAAAACTTGACAAAGTTATGTTGATCTGTCTTAGGATATCTTGAGAGGCTTTGAATTTAGAAGGCACAATGGTGGGTGAGCCACTGAAAAGAAAAAACTCCATCCTGACACACTGCAGAAAAATGATTGCGAGGTCTACCCAGGAAAGCCATAACAAACTGGAGATTTCAGAAGGCAAAAGAAATACTTGAAACAACAGTTTTTCAAACTAGAGGGTAAAATAAAAGAAACTGTCACTATATACATAATAGTAATGGATGATGAATTCAAGTCTGGAAGGATAAGAACCCTGGTAATTACAGGATTAAGATTCAAAAAACCTTGTAGCAAGTTAGAATGAAAGCCAAAAGACAGCACACAAAAACTGCTCATTCTCCAGGCATCTCTATTATTTCCCAAAGTAGCGACCTCGAAAACAGCAGCATCTAATAAATAAACCTAGTTTTTAAAGTAAGACTAGAAAATTCAATGAATGCCTGTTGAATTAGAAAGAGTATTAGACAATACCACTATATCATTTTCAACAAAGTCAGCCTACATCAATGTGACAATCAATTTTTAAAGTACAATCCCATTATTGCAAGGAGTAAAAAAAAGTCATCAAAAGTATAATGACTAAATACCAAACTTAGGTTAATGCCCACTGAATTCATGAGCTGTGCTTTTATTTGTCGTCTTTCCTGGTAACCTCAAACTCACACAGTCTTAATTATCATCTCTATTGAAGCAGGTAAATAGGGGAAAATCTTGGAGCAAGACTCTTCAATTAAGGTCTCCTTTTTCAGATCTATAGGGAGCTGATTCAAATGTATAAAAATGAGAACCATTCTCCAATTGATAAATGGTCAAAGGTCACAAACAGTTCTCAGAATAAGAAATTTAAGCTATCAACAGCCATATGAAAAGATGCTCTAAATCACTAATGTAAATTAATTAAAGAGATGTAAATTAAAATAACTAAGGATCCATACTACACTCATCAAATTGGCAAAGTTAACAAAAATGGAATATGATGAATGCAGGAAGGGCTAGGGAAAACAGGTGTTTAAAACACTGTTGGTGGAGTTGTGAACTGGGTCAGCAATTCTGGAAAGTAATTTCAGATTATGCCCCCAAACCTAGTACCCTTTGACACAGTGATGCTGCTACTGGATCTATTCCTCTAAGAAATCAAAGAAAGAGGAAAAAGACTGATATGTCCAAAAATATTTATAGCATCTCTTTTTATGGTGTCAAAAAATTGGAAACTGAGGAGGAAGTGCACATCAATTGATGAATGGCTGAACAAGTTATGGTATACGAACGTGACAGAACACTACTGTGCTGTAAAAAATGACAAAGGGGATGCTGTTGGAGAAACCTAGGAAGACTTGTATGAACTGATGCAGAGTAGAAGGAGAATAATTTATACAATAAAAATATAATACAATATATGTTGTACATCATTACTCAAAAGATAGATCTCTGATCTCACCAGTTTGATGTTCCTTTTATGTAATTATTATTTTAAAATTCTTTGGAAAGTGTTGTGTTTGATATCTCATAATTATACAACACTGCCAGTATATATGGGCCTGTGCATTTGAAGGAAATTAGAGGTCCTTCAAGGAGCTTTCTAATTTCCTGAAGGCAACCCAGCCCACTCTCCTTCATTTAATTCTGCACCCAACTCACTGTCATTTGTACTGTGTCTATCCCAGATAAAAAAATGAAAGATAAACTATGTGATATAGGCTGTTTCTCCAACTGACTTTCTTCCTTCACTTAGTCTCTCCTCTGTGGATGGTCAGGTTATAGACCTCTTCTGGAGGCTCTTCAATCTTCTGGGACTTGATGCCACAAGCATGAAGACATTTGAAGAGAAGCATCAGTAAGATCTCCCATCCTGAGGGAATTCCTCTTTAACTTGGAAAAATCCAGAATCTTTTGTATGTATAACGCCCTTTCTAGCATAATGCTAGTCCTAACTAGCCTTATGTTTAAGACTCCTACCTGCCTCTTTTACACACTGATTTAATTTGGAGGGTCTTAACAAGTGTTTTTGTAGAACTGAGTTCTTTGTAAAAATTTTCTACCTCTTTATCCTCTGCAACTAATGTTGGTGCAAAAGTCACAATTTCTTCCATGGTAATATTTTTACAAATATTTATTATGAGTACTACAATGAGGTGACCAAATGTCACATTAAATGATGTTTCTTTTTGTCTTTGGATATATAATCAAACCCACACCACCAACTCCTTTCCATGCTAAGTACAGAACCTCTCTGTAAGCAATCCTTCCATTTAGCTGCAATTTCCTTTTTTTCTTCTGGCTTTATTTACAGGGAAAATAAGATGGATAGTATTCTGCACCTCAGAGCATGTCCACTTTTTGGCCACTGGACAAGTTACAGTTATGAGTACCAACAGTTAATTTATCAGCAGTCTGAAAACTGTAATTATAAGACCTCTTTTTCTGCCCACAAAGTGGTACAGAAGAGACTATTTTGTACTTTTCTTTGTTTCATGGCTTCCCACGTCCAATACATTCATCACACAACTTACTGGTGATGAGCCTTTCCATACTGGGCTAGGTAGATCTTCATGAATCTAGAATTGGCCTGAACACATATTTCATATTTTAAAACAGAACTATAAGGATAAAGACTGCCTTTCAACCTTCTACTCTGTCAGAATTTCTAATGGATAGTTATCAGAAGTTCATGAACTCCAACTTCAGAAATTTGAAACATGATTAATTATTTCATCTATGTTTGTAAGTGGAAGACTTTTACTTATGAAGGGAGGCATAGGTTACAACTTGCCTATGATCACAAAATGAACTAATAGGCAAGTTAAGAATTCATTTCCCAATTTTCAACTTATTTCTCTATTCACTGGAGCATGTTGTTTGTATAAGATCATGAAACCAACAACAGTAATTTTCTACAGATTTTACCATTCTAATTAAGGCTTTCTGGATACACTTGTCTGAGATAACTCAAATACTTCTGAATTTCCCTTTCTTCAAAAGTGAACCGAGTCGTTTATTCAATGCTTAGGTATGATGAATAAAAACAATTTTCAAGTACACCATTTCTGATATGGGAATACCCTCTAAAGCCTATTCAGTAAAGTTCCCCAATACTCTTGGGTTGAGTCCTCCTTCCTCACCCCCTCTACCCCCATTTTCCCTATTAGTATTAGATATTTCTATTCAGGATTGGCCTTTATTCAGATGGTTTCCTTTTCCATTATTCTATCCCAACCTTTCTCTGTGGAACCTAACACAAAGTCTTGTCCATCTATTTGCATATACTCAAAATAAAGGCATCAGAAGGAACTGGCTGGTACTAATAAAGAATGCCACAGTTCAATTCATAAAGTGAATGAAGCTTGATCAAAGATACTTTATGTTCTAGATTTAAATACACTGATCTTAAAATATTGGTTGTACCACCCGAGTATGGAATTGAAAAGCTAAAATAAGTTTTGTGAATCTCTTGATTTATTTCAAGCAATTATAGAGAATGTGGTACTTATAAGTACACTATTTACCAATTTATTCAATTGTTTATAGGATATTGAAATAAGATGCTAGATCTGTTAGGTCTATATCTTACAGTAACAGTTTTACATTAGAGTACTTCATATACTGTTTAATAAGCTTACCTTTGAAGAGCCATTTGAGTACATCTGTATCATATTCTCGGCTCCCTGCTTTACCTTTAGTTCTATGTCCAACTGTTTTTTTAAGGCCATCAATTTATTATTGCTAGTAGAACTACGAGGATCGCTATTTGGAGTATCTGGGGTCCTTGGGCAATCTGCAAATTAAATGAAATGTAAATATTTACTAAGAAACTAAAGATCTTATGTTGTAAGATAACATTTTCAAAGAACACAAAATCATAGTTATTCAAATCTCTGTCCCTTGCAATTGTTCTATAACTGTAAACAGTCTGAAGCAGATGAATTCCTGGATGACTATTTATCAGGGATATTACAAAAATGATTTGTGTATTTTTTTAGTGAGGCAATCGGGGTTAAGTGACTTGCCCAAGGTCACACAGCTAGTAAGCGTCAAGTGTTTGGCCTGAGGCCGGATCTGAACTCAGGTCCTCCTGACTTCAGGGCCGGTGCTCTATCCACTGCGCCACCTAGCTGCCCCTTTGAGGTCCTTATTTTAAAAAAGATTCTCAGTTCTTCCTTGATATCTCGTTGAAAAAACTTTTGACAAATTCAGTCTTATGGCTAACAAATCCTTAAAAACTGCCAAAGTTCGATTTTCGTTTCCGGGAGCCAAGATGGCGGAGTAAGAAGTAAGTCACTCTTATCCTCCCTTATTAAACTCTGAAAGCCCAGAAAATATCACCCCAGCAAAAACCCTGGAACAGCTGAACCAGAAGAAAGACAGTATGGTAGCCCAGGTAGCTTGAAGGATGAATGAGAAAGGCCTCTCTTGCCCTGGGGGAAGGGGAGCAGTACAGAATGGCAAGTATCCCAGAAAGCTAGCGGAAAGCCCCACCTCAGCATACCAGGAGGAGATCCTGAAACCCAGATGGTGGAGCAGGCAAATACCAACACCAAGACCCCTGAGTGCAAATCAGTGAGGGCAGGGGGAACTGATGGAAACCAGCTCGGAAAACCACCAAGTGCCTCGGCATTCTACAGCAACTGGGTCTCCCAGCACCTCAGCACAACTCTGGGAAGCACTCCAAGGGGCCCCAGGAGGATAAATATCCTGCAACATCCATCTAAAAGGAGCTGAACAAAGCGAAGGAAAGGCCTGAGTGAGCAGGCAACCCTCCAGGGGCCATACTACCCAATCCTACCCCTACAGTTCCAGTGTTGCTGATTCTAGCCAAACACCAGGTAAGCTGCCAGAACCCTACAGCCTCCAGCTGCCAGCATCGGAGGCCCCAGCACACAAAGCCAGTGACCAGGCCCTGGGCTCCCAACACAAGAAGCTTGGGTCAGTGCCCCTGCTAGATAACTCCTGGTGGGAGTAACTCACCAGGAACCCCTATATTAATGAAACCACAGGTCCTCTTCCCCACTCCCCAAAATAGATTAGCACAAAAAGGATTCAGTTGCTTTTGAAACTGTGGTATAGCTACATATCTTTAGGCGTTAATATATTATCTTTTCAACGGGCTTAGTAGAATACAGGAAAATCTAGGTCAGATTCTGTACTGTAGTTTCCAAGGGATACTTAATATTCTCCTTATTTATTCAATTACCAGCAAGCACCCTTTGATAAGTTAATTTTGATCTTATTTTAAATTATTTACTTCTATTTAGCTCATTCCCTACCATTCCTAATAAGAAATACTAGGACCATAATAAGTTTTCTTTACTCCTCTGTTCCTAGCAATAGCTCATCAAGCCTCCAAAGAGGACACTAGTACATTTCCCTCAACAATATAGCAACAAAACATCTTATTTAATTTTAGATAGCACAGCATGAAATACGGAAACATCAAAGCAGATTTTTTTTTTCTAGGAAAAGAAGTCTGTAATTTTCAGTTAAAACATATGATGCATCTATTCATAAAGGATCACAGATTTAGAGGCAGAAGGACCACAGATTATTCAGTCCAAATCCTTTATTTTAAAGATGAAGAAACAAAAACCCAAGGAAGTTATGCAACTAGGCTAATATCAAGATTGGAACCCAGCTCCTCTGACAACCAATCCAGTACCATTCTCATTATATGATTTTCTAATTATCTAAACTATATTTCTAGTATTTTATCTGTTATTCAATAACATTGGACATTTCTATTATTTTAAATTCTGAAGCCATAGAAAATAGTCTAAAGTTCAAGATGTGTGAGCATTCTCAACTCTTCCCAAAAAACTGTTGTATAATCTTACTATGAGGTGCTCATAGAGAACACTGCCTACAGTTTGAAATATTTCAAGAGTTCATAAAGGAATGCAAGAACAATGAAAGAAAATGTGGTATGATCTTGAAACAAGTTTCATTCCCAATTACCCTAGCCTGAAAAAAAATCTCTCTGAATTAAAAATTACACTTACTGCAGCTTAAAGAACATATTTGTTTGTATTTTTATATTGTCTTGTTCTCTTTCTCTTTTAAAAGACAGGAGGCCTGCAGTTTAAACCTAATAAATTCCTATAAAGTGCAACTGAGAGCAGACTATTGTACTATTGTAAGGCAAGGTACTGAAGCAGAAAAATGGATGTCTATTGTTGGCTATGTCTTTTCTAACATGTTTCACATCATCATCAGAAATCAGCACATTAGCAGGCAAGGATAATGAGACATACAGGTGTTGATTAGTCAGTGTTGCATGAGAGGAATGCCAAATCAGAAAGCTTGGAAGATCATACACGTATACAAACATCTTCAACTTATGGAATGGGGTACTTTTCCAAAAGTAAATCCTTAAGTCATTTTGGATTCTGAACACACTTTCCCATGGAAATAATGCTATAACAGTAACTGAGGTTCCGAAGCCAGTCTGCAAAAGCCATAAAATATAATCCTGCAAAACACACATATTAAGCAACACTATAACCAGACTCCAATATTAATACTGGAAGGGCTGTTAACTCAATTTAGGTTGCTATAATAGGCAAGAAGACATAGTGAAGTGTACTTCAGTTTAACAAAAGAACTCTTTAACTGTCCTTTGCCATCTCAACGAGCTCAAGAGTTTCACAGAAAAAATGTAAATTTCCTGTCACAGGAAGTTTTCACCGGGAAGCTACCAGGAATATTACAGAAAATGCCACTTTTCTATAATCTATTTCTATTAAACAGGAAGGAAGATAGGATAGATGTTGTAGGGTCTTTGCTCCTAAAGAAACATAAGAATAAATAACTTTTATAATATTATCATTGAACAGCCACCATTTATAACAGTATTCCCAAGAGGAAAGTATATTGAGTTCTAACTAAGGATATCATACATATTTCCCTTTCCACTTTCCAAACCTGGCCCCTTCCTACCTTCTCTTTGAGTCTTCTTGCATTTTAAACACCCCCACCCCCGGCCAAGTACTCTATGGCCCAGTGACATTGGTCTTCCATTTGTTCCTTGCATACCTCCCCACTCTAGGCCTTTCAATGGCTATCCCCGATGACTGGAATCTTCTCCTTCCTCCCCTCTCCCTACTAGTGTCAAGACTCACCTCAAATACTACTTTCCACACATGGCCTTTCCTGGACCCCATACCTAGTTCCATTTCTCAGAGGTTACCTTTCAGTTATTCTTTGTCTGGCTTGTATTTACATATTTGTTTGCATGTAGCAATCCTCGTTAAACTGCAAACCCCATGAAGACAGGGACTATATTTTTGCCTTTTTTTTTTAAATATCCCCAGGGCTCAGCACAGTTGGCCCACAGTAAGCACTTAATTAATGCTTGTTGACTGACTGATTGAAGGAGGATGGCACCCAACCTGTACTTAGAAGGAAGCTAGGGATTTTACCAGATGGAAAAGACAAAGGAGTGAATTCCCATGGGGAACCACTTGTACAAAGGTGCAGGGCTGGAGAACAGAATGCTATTTACAGTAGGCATATTTAGCTAAATGTCCACTCTGGGGTGCTATTCCAAACTTCTAGGGGCTAAAGCCTAGTCATCCTAGAGGCATCAGCCTGCTGGTATTAAAGGGCAGCATAATTCAACATATCGATTCCCAAAAGGCACTTTACTGATCAAAAAAATCACACAATAAAAGCCAAAGGGCTTACGAGAAAAATGGGGCTGGGGTACAATGCTCCAAAACTTCATCGTGACATAAAAAAGACAGGAGCCCAACAAAAATGGTACAGTTTTACACATGTTAAATGGTTAAGAAATACATAAATGCTACAAAAAATAGTGGCAGCCCTGAGACCTTCACTTGCAACCTGTCCCATGTCCTGGCCTGGCAAATGGCCCTTCAAACGCCCATGGGGAAATGTGGTGATGAGGGGGAGTTTGGACTAGCTTTCCTCTGTCCACAGTCACTCCTATGCCAGAAAATATATAATAAATGTGGCACTTTACCTTAAAAAAGACCTAAAGTTTGCTTGTGGAAATAGGCATCGGGTTTAGAGCCTGTCAGTTATTATGAAGTGATACAGTTTGCTGCATTCTCACTATTTCTCGCTGAGGAAATTGTGCACAAGCAAACCAAAACTGGAGTTATGTTCAAAATGTTCTCTAATACAGCAATCATGTTGAAACAAATTCACATTTTCGAAATAAGCATTGTAGCAGAAATGACTATTAGCTAAGGGTTGAGCCTGGGGAGTGGAATGAAACTTGGAAGCCATCATTTCCTAATAGGTCCGACTAGTTATTTTTTTTTTTTAATTTTTTCTAAGTTCCACAGAATGAGTTTGTTTTGTAGGAAGCTGGTGGCAACAACTATTCCTCTCATCCCCCTCCTTTTCTCTCTCTACATTTACTTTTCACTGGAGAGTTCATTCACTTTTATTATTCAAATACCACCTCAATGCAGAAAGTTAACCTGAGTCTAGCCTCTTATTTGACTTCCAATGTCACATTTTCAACTTCTTACTGTATATTTCCTCCTGAATGTGCCACTATTACTTCAAATTCAAAATGTTTAAAGCCAAACATTAGTTTTTCCCTTCCAAAAGAAAATCTTTTCCTTGATTTTCCTTCTTGTTGATGGCTCCATCATTTCGACTCACGGTGGCTCTAAATTTTAAAGAGCACTTTTTCACTTCTCCTTTACTCCTGACATCCAATCAATCACCAAGTCCTACTGATTCTGCCTCTGCAGTGTGATCTTTTATTCGATTCTGTAACATCAATTTATAACACATCTGCATTATTACATTGGTGTTGTAGTTAGCATTTCTGCTTCTATTCTCTTCTCCTTATGGTTTAACTAGTATAACACTAGCACAAGTTTTCTTGGCCGTTTTTGTGCTTGAATGAGTTATCACCTTTGACCTACAGACCCCTTCTTAAAATTACTTTTTAAAGAAATAACATAAAATACGTTAAGACTACAAAAGAAACCAATTATAGTGAAATACAGTTATCAAAATAAAAAGTTCAGACTCCAGTGTTAAGAACCTCTGCTAACAGACCAATTTTCCTGAACTATCGATTTTATTGTATTATTCCATGGGTTAAAAAATATCAATGGCTCCCCATTTCACACAGAACAAAATTAAATCTCCTTAGCCTGACATTCAAGGCCCTTTAGAAGCTCACCTCTACCTACCTGCTGCCTACATAGACCCTGTGCTCCAGTCAAATTGTTCATTTGTGACTTCCTACCTGCATTCTTGTGTCCATACCATTCCAGTAACCTAGAATGCCCTTAGAATGTCCTCCTTCATTTCACCTTACCAAAACCAAACTACTTTTCTTTTTTTTAATTTTTAAATTTAATTTATTTTTAGTTTTCAACATTCACTTCTACAAGCTTTTGAGTTTTAAATTTTCTGTCTCCCTCTCTTTACCTTCCCCAAGACGGCTTGCAATCTGATATAAGTTCTACATATACATTCTTATTAAACATATTTTCACATTAGTCATTTGTAAAGAAGAATTAAAACCAAACAGGAGGAAACACAAGAAAGAAGAAACAAAACAAAACAAAACAAAGAGAGAGAGAGAGAGAGAGAGAGAGAGAGCAAATAGTATGCTTCGATCTGCATTCAGATCCCATGGTTCTTTCTCTGGATGTGGACAGCATTTTCCACCATGAGTCTTTTGGAATTGTCTTAGATCCTTGTATTGCTGAGAAAAGCTAAGTCTATCAAAGTTAGTCAGTGCACAATGTGGCTGTTACTGTGTACAATGTACTCCTGGTTCTGCTCACTTTACTTGGCATCAGATCATATAACTCTTTCCAGGTTTTTCTGATGTCCACCTGCTCATCATTTCTTATGGAACAATACTATCCCATCACATTCATATACCACAACATGTTCAGCCATTCCCCAATTGATGGGCATCCCCTCAACTTCCAATTCTTTGCCACCACAGAAAGAGCTGCTATAAATATTTTTGTACATGTGGGTCCTTTTCTCATTTTTATGATCTCTTTGGGATACATCCCTAGAAGTGTTGTTGCTGGGTTAAAGGGTATGCATATTTTTATAGCCCTTTGGGCAGAGTTCCAAATTGTTCTCCAGAATGGTTAGATCACTTCACAACTCTACCAACAATGCATTAGTGTTTCAATTTGCCCACATTTTCTCCAGCATTTGTAATTTTTCTGTTTTGTTATGTTAGCCAATCTGATAGGGATAATGTGGTACCTAAGAGTTGTTTTGATTTGCATTTCTCTAATCAATAATGATTTAGAGCATT
>NW_020954813.1:268385-272640 GCF_900497805.2 Vombatus ursinus
AGTCTCAATCTTTATATCTAAACTGTGTACCCATTTTGATTTTATTTTGGTATATGGTGTAAGATGTTGGTGTATGCCCAGTTCCTGCCATACTATTTTCCAGTTTTCCCAGCAGTTTTTGTCAAATAGTGAGTTCTTATCCCAGAAGCTGAGCAAATTACTTTAAGTATAATTTTTTTTGGGGGAAACTTTTTCTTATTATCCTAATAAGACATGATCTTTCCCTACTCTCAACTCCTAAGCACTTATTACTTTTACCATACAATTTGAACTGGACTTGGAGACACCATTGATGAAACTGGGGAAAGAGTTTAAGCAACTTTACTACTAAATGTGGTCCTTAAAATCTTTCAGAGGATCTATAGACCTTCAAGTAAAATACATACTAGGAGCATTAAGGATATCATAATTTTTTAATTTTTACCCTGTATAGTAAGAAGGAAAATCTGCCCTTGGTATGACAAGGCAGGGGCACTGGTAGGCTTGAGAATTAACATGGAAGTCTGGGTGATCATGCAGTATGGGATATAACTATAAACATTTAATGAAGAGATCTCTTAATTTCCCACCTCAGCTTAGTCAAGTTAATGACCCTGGCTTTGATTTTAGCCAGAGCATCTCCTCTATCACAGTAATGGTTCAAGTTGTGTGAGTGTCTCTTGATATGCTAGAATGAATGAGAATGTGAATGTACCAGGGACCTCAGGCTAAGATGGGAATGGTACCTGCAGGGGAAAGAATGGAGCCAAAAGCGCCACTGTTAGAGGAGAAAAAAAATTATGTTCCTTTCACCTAAGAATAAGTAGTTTTTTAAAAGTTCAGTACTATTCCAGACACTGTATGTTGGACTGTGAATACTATGTTTTAGAAGGTGAACAGCTCTATCAAGGCTCTTGAATGATGCTTCCCAACTCTTGAAAGATAGACTACAGAATGTGTCCAGATAGGATTTCCTATAATAATACACTCAGTGGTATAATGTAGTTTGCTTTCTACGTTTTAAAGTGCCATACAATTGTGAGTTGTTACCACCATAATCACTAATTGAGTTATCTCATATACAATTACTAGTATGTCAACTTATCCCCCACAGCACCCCTAAAGCAAGCAAACTGAATAATGGAAATCCTAAGGATGAGGATGACAATGTACACTATGGTCTAGCTCCTGAGCCCTAACACTCAAATATGTATTCCTGCTACTAAACTCAGGAGACCTATGGAATAAGGGGGCTAAAATTCCACCTTAGATAAGCCTGAATAACCTCAGTAGATAGGGTCCCTTAAGGCTGCGTTAAATTTTTCATTCCAGGGATGGTTTCAGTTTACAAGCACACAGACATCCTCTTAAATACCTGTCCTTTACAAAGAAAGATTCTTTTAGACATTTCTTGCCTTTGCAGATAGTTTCCAATGCATTAGTACAGCGCTGCCCTGTCACTCTTCCCATAGCTGATCACAATTTGGTTGACTAATCAAGCCTGTATTTGTTCTCATTCAGCAACCCGGTTCATCCGGGTGAGAAGCTCGGCTTCACTTGTTACATGACCAGATCTGACACATCCCACTCAACCCCCACCTTCTTCTAGCTGCCAGACCAAATGCCTCCCCAAGACCTGCAAATACGAGCTCCTGCTGCCACACCTGCATTCTCCGATTCCTAACCCATGGCCACCCACCTGAGCAGATTATGGGTCAGCCACAAGTATTACAGATAATACAACAAAATAAAATAAGATGGTAAAGCTAACTCCTGCTACTTACAACAGGATACATTCCCTAAATGCACCAAATTCACTGAAGCCCAATAAGACCTATTCCCAGGAACATTCAGCAATGCCAAGGAGCATCACTTTGACTCAGTCTCGTGTCCACAAGCATTTGCCTCCACATAAACCCAGAGATACCACATATCACTGGCTTCAGTAAAGTTCTTAGGAATCACAGACTGAAAGTACCAAGATCGATTTCTTTGGTAGGAATAGTACACGTTAGGAACAGATTTTAAAGTGGAAGAATGAAGCTCATCCTTAACAACAATTACTTGCTTGATAATATTAAAACATTCCTGTATAAAGTAAGCATAATACTAGGTTAACTCATAACCTCATAGAATGTTGCCCTACCATGGAGATAGCAAGGAGATTTTTCCCCCCAGAT
Organism: Vombatus ursinus; assembly: GCF_900497805.2. Taxonomy (NCBI): domain Eukaryota; kingdom Metazoa; phylum Chordata; class Mammalia; order Diprotodontia; family Vombatidae; genus Vombatus; species Vombatus ursinus. The sequence goes on from NW_020954813.1 coordinate 270,545, forward strand.
GTCATGTAATTAGCTCTGGGAGCAAAACATGCAAGGGAGTTGATAGTATTTCTGGTCTTTTTAAAGCTTACAGCCAAACATTGGCTTCCATGATCAAGTGTTGTTTGAGGATGATGGAGTAGTGCAGAGGCCAGATTCCCCAGGTCTTCTGTTCCCTCTGTAGGTGTAATTTGGCTCCCATTTCTTTGTTGTTAATGGATTTGGGATGTGATTAACTAAATGACTTTTGTCTTTAGGCTTTCTGTGATATCCCAAGCTTTAAAAAAAAAAAAAGTCATTTATGGCCTGTGTCTTTCAAAACCAAGAGATTTACCTCTTGGGAAATGGGGTATGACTGGAGGGGCTGGGATATCAACATACCTGATTTCACCTCCAAGATCATTTACCCCTCTCTCATTTTCACCTATGAAGAAACTGAGATCCAAAGATAGGGGTCTGCCCAAGGTCACCCAGTCTGGCTAGACCAGCTCTTTCCAATACACCATGCTGCCACCTGCCTCTTAGTACTGTGCAGATCATGCAGCAAAGCCGCCTGCTGATGACTTGAGATTTCTTAAGGGATCAAATAGACTCAACGCCAAATTCTATGCTCATATTTATCATGAGGCACCAAATACTACTGATCTATATCTCTCATCAATCTCCCTTTCTTTATTTTTATATATCTTTTCTGTGTATATGTTCTAACCTTGCCTTCCCTGGAACATTAGCAGATTTACAAATATTCAGACATACTCCTCTTAGTAATAATAATTTTAAAAAATTAAGAGGAAAAAAGAAATTTACCTTTTATAGTACCCTTTCAGCTTTTCATCAAGATTCAATCCATAAAACTCTAATATGATCTTTTTGTCAGTTGCCATACCAGTAAAGAGCCATGACGGTTAAATATTCTGCAACAGTACCATACACATAGCAAGCACTTAATATTTATTGAATGAATACACTACTTAGACTTCACTTTAACTTCTATTTAATAATTCTATAAATATAGGTACCATTAAGTATGCTGATTATAGTTAACCTTTTTGGAGGTGAGAGAATGGGCTGCCATATATGCGAAGGCAAGATACAAGTTTAAGAGCTTAATAATATCCTGTATCTATTTATGCAGTTACTCAAAACAACAAGCACTTATTAAGCTCTTATTGCATGACAGCCACTGTGATAAGTGAGCACAGGTGATACAAAGGAAGACAAAACAGTCCCTGATCTCAAGGCACTCATCTTTTCATGAAGAAGACAACACACAAGCAACTATGAATATACAAGATAGATACAATGATCTCCAAGTCAAGTCATTAGCTGTGGGAGAAATTGGGGAGGGTCTGTCGCAGAAGGAGAGATTTAAGCTGAATCTTGGAGATGAGGGCAAAAATTCCAGTTTTGAAAAGATATGGAGGTCGGAGATAGAATGTTGTATAGAAGGAATAGCAAGGCAAGTATCACTGGATTCAGAGTATCTGGAGGGAGTAAACTATAAGAACACTGGAATAGGGAGCCAAGATGGCGGAGGAAAAGCAGTGACTTGCTTGAGCTCTCCCCTAAACCCCTCCAAATACCTATAAAAAATGGCTCTCAACAAATTCTAAAACAGCAGAACCCACAATAAGAAAGAGTGAAACAAATTTATAGACCAAGACAGCCTGGATGGTTGATCAGAAAGGTATATCACGCTGAGCAGGAAGAAGAGCGCAGCTCAGCATGGGCATGCAGGTAAAGCAGGCCTCAGCAAGCCTAGACTCAGAAGATTGAATTGCAGGCAGCTGTGGCAGTTTCCAGACTTCTCAACCCATGAAGGCCAAAGGCAATTTAGAAGGTCAGTGGGAAAAGTCTGTGTCTGCAAGCATGGTCCCAGTCCCCGAACTTGGCCCCAGGATGGCTGCTGCTTCCAGAGCTTCCGGCCCACAGACTGAAGGGGAGTCCCAGTGGCTGATCAGAGGGGGATTGAAGGGATATCTCTGCAGGTGTAGGATTCTCTTGCTTTGCCTGTGCCTGGATCTGGGTCACAGTTCTGGGTGGTGGGCTTGGGGCAAGAAGGAGCACTGGCATGGTGGAGCTTGTAGTGGCTGTGGAGAGGAAATCCTCCTCACAGT
>NW_020954813.1:272685-273504 GCF_900497805.2 Vombatus ursinus
TAAAGGCAGAAAAGAGTGCTTGTGGTCACTCTTAGACCAGAACACAGGCCAGGAAAGGAGTAAACACCTCGCCCTTAATCATAGCACCTTGGAAGAACTGAAAATTTACAGGTCCCTATAAGTAACTCTGAAAAAAGCTGCACAAAACCCCTGAAGCTTGGGAAAGTACATTCTCTACACTGGAAGCAGACCCCTACCTTAACAAAGTTTATAACTCGAGTAATTTGCTGAGATCATGACCAAACCTCGCAAAAAGAATCAGACCACAGAATTTTACTTTGGAGAAAAAGAAGATCAAAACATACAACCAGAAGACGACAACAAAGTCAAAGCTCCTACATCCAAAGCCTCCAAGAAAAATATGAATTGGTCCCAGGCCATGGAAGAGCTCAAAAAGGATTTTGAGAAGCAAGTAAGAGAAGTAGAGGAAAAACTGAGAATGATGCAAGAAAATCATGAAAAACAAGTTAACAGCTTGCTAAAGGAGACCAAAAAAAAAAATACTGAAGAAAATAACACCTTGAAAAATTGCCTAACCCAAACGGCAAAAGAGGTCCAAAAAGCCTATGACGAGAAGAATACCCTAAAAAAGCAAAATTGGCCACATGGAAAAGGAAGTCCAAAAGCTTACTGAAGAAATTACTTCCTTAAAAATTAGAATGGAGCAATTGGAAGCTATTGACTTTATGAGAAATCAAGACACTGTAAAAACAAAACCAAAAGAATGAAAAAATAGAAAACAATGTGAAATATCTCAGTGAAAAACAACTGACCTGGAAAATAGATCCAGGAAAGAGAATTTAAAAATTATTGGACTAT
>NW_020954813.1:273622-273700 GCF_900497805.2 Vombatus ursinus
AAATTATCAAGGTAAATTGCCCTGATATTTTAGAACCAGAGGGCAAAATAGAAATGGAAAAAATCCACCGATCACCTC
>NW_020954813.1:273839-273958 GCF_900497805.2 Vombatus ursinus
ATTATAATCAACAATCACCTACCCAGCAAAACTGAGTATAATCCTTCAGGGGAAAAAATGAAAAATGGTCATTCAGTGAAATAGGGGACTTTCAAACATTCTTGATGAAAAGACCAGAG
>NW_020954813.1:274066-274808 GCF_900497805.2 Vombatus ursinus
AGGAAAAAAATTATATGTATGTATATATGTGTGTGTGTGTGTATGCATGTATGTATAGATAGATAAGATAGATGGCACAGGGTGAGTTGAAGATGAAGGGGTCATATCTGGAAAATAAAATCAAGTGGCGAGAGAGGATTATTCTGGGAGAAGGAGAAAGGGAGAGGTAGAATGGGGTAAATTATCTCACATAAAACAGACAAGAAAAAGCTTTTACAGTGGAGGGGAAACGGGGGAAGGTGAGAGGGAATGAGTGAATCTTATTCTCATCGGATTTGGCTTAAGGAGGGAATAACAGACAGTCAATTGGGTATGGGAATCTATCTTACCCTACAGGAAAATAGTGGGGGGGAAGGGGACAAGAGAAAAAGGGGATGATAGAGGGGAGGGTGTAATCAGAAGCAAACACTTCTGAGGAGGGACAGGGTCAAAAGAGAGAATAGAATAAATGGGGGGGATAAGATGAAGGGAAATATACTTAGTTTTTCACAATACAACTACTATGGAAGTGTTTTGCATGACTACACATGTATAACCTGTATCAAGTTGCTTGCCTTTTCAATGATGGTGGGTGGGGAGGGAAGAAAGGAGAAAATTTGGAACCCCAAGTTTTAAAAACACATGTTAAAAAAAAATTGTTTATCACATGCAACTGGGAAACAAGAAATACAGGAAATGGGATATAGAAATCTATCCTACCTTACAGGAAACTAGAAGGGGAAGGGGATAAGAGAAAGGGGGG
>NW_020954813.1:274862-305420 GCF_900497805.2 Vombatus ursinus
TGAGATAGAAGGGAGGGCAGATTAGGGGAAGGGGTATAAAGAATGCATGCCATCTTGGAGTGGGGGGAGGGAGGAGATGGGGAGAAAATTTGGAACTCAAAATCTTGTGGAAGTGAATGTTGAAAAATAAAAATAAATTAAAAAAAAAAAAGGACACTGGAATAGTAGGAAGGGACCTACCTGAAAGGCTTTAAATGCCAAACAGAAGATTTTATATTTGGTCGTGAAAGTAATAGGGAATCATTGGAGTTTACTGAGATGGGGTGGGGGAAAATGATATGGTCAAACCTGAACTTTAAGAAAGTCACTTTGGCAGTTGAGTGGAAGATGCATGAAGTGGGAAGAAACTTGAGATGGGGAAACCAACCAGAAGGCTACTGGAATAATCCAGACTTGAGGTGATGAAGCCCTATACCAGGGTAAGCAATTGTGTGTATAGAAAATGGGACATAATGAGAGATTTTGTAAAAGTCGAAACAACAGGAGTTGGCAGAAGATTCAATATCTGGTGTGAGCACAAGTGAGTTGAGGATAGCATCTAGATTGTGATGCTGGGGGGCTGAGAGGATGATGGTGCCCTCAACAACAATAACAGAGAAATTTGGAAGAGGGGACAGAGTTTAATTTAGATCATGTTGATTTTAAGATGTTTGTGACATAGCCAGTTTGAGATATCCAAAAGACAGGTGGAGAAGTGTGACTGGAGGTCAGAAGAGAGGTTGAGGATGGATCAATATATCTAGAAAACATCTGCATGAAGATGACAACTGAATCCATGATAGCTGATGAGATCATCAAGTATAGAAAGAGAACAGAAGACGACTAAGGGCACTCACAGTTAGTGAGAGAGGACTGAATTAAGACACAGCAAAGGAAAATGAGGAGGACTGATCAGACAGGTTGGAGGAGTACTGAGAGAGCAGTGTCACAAAAACCTAGAGTAGATGTATACTGAATTGTTAAATATCAACAAACTACACAGAACATTAAGAGGCAAAAATCTAAAACCAAAATTTCACACTACCTATAAATTTTAAGATTTCTATGATAATCACGAACAAGACAATTGGAAGGTATTAACTGCCATCTCACTTTTATAAAGCAGGATTAAAAAAAAGCAGTGAAGGAAAAATCAGCACAATGAAGGCAGCTTAAGTGAGGGAACACTGTTAGGTAAAGCAGGATTATGCTGGGTCATTAACTTCCTAATTTCCAGAATTATATTTTATTTTATTGTCAGAGACTGATCTAAAGGGTATGACATTGATTCTAATTGTTGTGGGGTTTGGGAAAGTAGAGGGAGCAAGGAATGAATTTAACCTAAATTAATATTGATCTCTATCATGAGGGCAACATTGACAGAACACGTCAAATGCATTCTCAGCCTCATTTTCTGAGGTGATATGCTTTGGGAATAAGGTTCACAATATTAGTATTTCTCAACATATTCCCCTTAGATGTCTCAGACGCTACCAGTGGCTAAGATAGATAGAAACAGGAAGTGTGGTCAGTCATAATTATCTTGGCAGCTTCTATGTGGGATTACTCAAATGCTCTGAGACGGGCCTAAGGATACGAGGGTTCTGGTCCCAGCTTTACCATGAAAGAAGGGCAAAATCATTTCACCATTCTACACTTCAGTATTTTCTTCTATAAAATGGGAGATTAAGTTCTGATTCTCTAATGTCTTTTGCAGATTTAAAATTCTATAATTTTCTATGAGCACAATAAGAACTATTTAAAGAAAAGACAGTATCTTATGTACATTACAGTAAAGCTTCATAATCTGCATGGACTACCATTAGGAGAAACTGAAGACATATGGTTTGCGAAGTCTCATGTGACATGGCTTTAATGTTATAAATACTCTCTCTATCCCATCTAACCATCTACCCTAAGTGGCCATTTTGCCACCTACCCTAGTGCGGTACCTCTTCTCTCCATTAGTAATAATGACCATCTGAACTGGACTTTCAGACACAAACCATGGCAGACTTAATTCATTCAGCTTTGGGAACCATTCCCCAAAAGTTCTAGAGTTACTTAGGATACTGATAGGTTAAAAGACCTGCCTAAAATGTGACTTGAACCCAAGTCACCCTGGCTTTTTCTATCTACTGCTCCCATCCTGTCTCTCCTGAGAAATGTGACTGCCATACCTCAACTATTACTCTTTTGTCCCCCCCCCAAAAAAAAGAAAAAAGAAAAAGAAAGTGAACTGATTAGACTATTTTCTAAGTTTATATGTTATTCTTAAAAATAGCATTTTCACAATATAAGTTTTATCTGTAATGTCAATTACTGAAAATGTAGTAAAAATACTGGACTAGGAAAACAAAAGGTTTTGCTTCTGGACCCAGGTCTGCCACTAATGAGCAGTTGTGATCTCAGGTAATTCATAACTTCTCTGAATCTGATTTATCACCTGTAAAATGAAAACAGATGAGGTGATCTCAAAAGTCCTATAGAGGTTTAAAATTCCATTATTCTTACATGCAATTTTAAAAATAATTTTCAAAATTTAAATACAAAAATATGCTGAAAACAAATTTTAAAAGGGATGCTGAATATTGCAAGCCTTTTCAGTAGCTTTGAAATTTAAAAAAAAAAAAAAGCTGAGCTTTGCAATGTATTATGTTTGTTCTAAGGCCCAAACTTTATTTAAGAGACTAAAAAGATTCTTATTATTGCCTCTTTATAAAATCCCGGCCCTTCCAAATGTGCAAGAGATGTAGGAGGCACTTTTAATGGAATATAAATATTAACTCAAAAGCTCTAACCTCAGTTACACATCAGAAAGAAAACATCTCACATCTTAGCTCACTATAAGTTTAAAAAAGAGATTTAAACAATTAGATTACTATTAAATTATAACCATTTGACAGCAAGAATGTATTTTATTTAATTTTTGTTTCTTCAGCACATAGCATAGCTCCCTAACATATAGTAACCCTAAATGCCTGTTGAATATCAGAAAGCAAAATTTATCTACCACAATTTCATTACTATGTAGCTATAAATTACAAATTAATGATTACTAACTTTCTTAGGTAAAATTTATCTGATACACATTTAGGAAATATTTCAAGTTATGTACAATACCTGTAAGATCTTCTGGATCTGTTACAACAATATGGGCATTTAATTCTTGTAGTTTATGATGCAACTCTTCTAATTTTTTATTTGATTTTTTCAAAATGTTGTCCACATATGCCAAATTTTTTTTGTCTGTTGTGACCTTCCTGAGATTTTCAGCTCCTTCCTTTATTTTCAGTTCTTTCCTTATTTCTCGTTTGATACGATCCTTGATATCATCCAATTTCTGTTGCACCATTGTGTCTGAAAAGTCTAATTTTTGGCCAGTGCTCACATTCTCAGGAAGTAGAAGGCTTCGAGCATCCCCCTACAGTAAAAACAAAACAAAAAAGAAGTTTCAGCTAACTGCTCAGCATAACGTGGAGCATGTGTAATACCCGGCTTTCTGCCCAGATTAGTCCTAAATTAAATATAAGATAATAAGATATTTACATTTATTTGCCTATATTATGCCTAAATAAAACCAAGATTCATAGAATTTATTATTTACCAAAGAAAAAACTGTGCTTGACAAATAAAGTTTTAGAAATTAGTGACATTCTTTTATCACCACTCTTATGTTTTAGGTAAGTGAATTAAACGTAGTATTTGGGGGGAGGTAGTGGATTTTAGGCCTTCCAATTATAAACCTTTGGGCTAGGGCGCATGCGTACTTTTCAGGGACTTAAAGGTAAACACATCCATAGGAAGGTTTTAATGAATAATAAATTCATCAAAACTATCAACATGTTAAATGGTTACCTCCTGGACATTTCTAAATAAGGCCTACAGAGACTCTGGTCATCCTCTTCCCTCTGGAATTCAATTTGTATCTAGAGCCCTGAAAAGGCAGCTTTTTATAGATTTTACCTAGAATCAGCCTCCCATACCACTTTCTGGCCATTTCCAAAACATGCCACTGTTTAAGTACTGGCCTCAGTCTCCCACTAGTAACTCCTCTTTATCTGCTGTCTTCCCTCACAAGAATATAATTCCCCTGAGGAGAAGAATTGACTTACTTGCTTTTATTTGTAGCCATATCCTCAATACTTAGCACAGCTCTTGGCACATAGTATGAACTTAATGTTTTTTCACTGATTCATTAACATTTTTAAAAAGTATATTAATGTTGCAGGGCAGGCAAGAACAAGAAACAATCAAACATAGTAAGCCAGTGTTTTATAAACTTATCAACAACTTAAAAGGGGAAGGACTCTGTTCAACAATGAAATATTTAGGCCAGCATCTTATCTCATATACTACAATGAGTTCTAAATGAATATACAAAAGATAATCTTAAAAAGAAGCAAATGGTAAGATATACCTCTTGCAACTATAGCTGAGAGAGAATTTTTATCCAAACCAAGAGACATCATAAAGAGAAAATAGAGTTCAGATGATATAAAATATTAAAAGCTTTTATACAAACAAAATTGATAAAACAACTAAGGGATAGTTGAATAGGGAAAAATATTTGCAGAAATTATCCCTAATAAAAGTCTAGTATTAAAGATATGCAGGTAACTGACAGAAACATTTAAGCAGGAGGCTTTCTCCAAAAGACAAATGGTCAGAGGATATAAAAAAGTTTTCAAAAGGATAGTGGCACATTTTCAACAACATGAAAGATTTTTAGGGTAGCTACTGAGTTTTACTTCATCCTCCCACCCCTCAAAAAATCCCTCAAATATGACTGAAGAGTGAAATAATCAATGCTGGATGTGCTGTTGGAAGACAGGCACACTACTAGACTACTGGAAGCTAATTATTTTAGAAAGTACGTTAGAAATAAGCAAGAACAGTCATTAAACTGAAGGGGGAAAAAAACTTTGACCCAGATATCATACTACTTGCTATACACTAATGAGTTTAAAGACAAAAAGAAAGGTCCTAGATGTATCAGAATAAAGTGTAATTTTTTGTGGTAGCAAAACAAAACAAAACAAAACAGAACAAAAAACAACCGGAAATAAAGTGGGTGCTTATCATATGGAATGGTTAAAATCAAACTGGTATATGAATATCATTGCATTGTAAAACTAAATACCAATTAAAATTCAGAGAAATGCAGAAAAAGTCATATAAATTGAAGGAGGGTAATGTTAGAAGAACACACAATTGCCACAATAACTACAATAACACACAGGAAAACAATACTGAAACAAAGCCAAACTCCAAGTGATTGTAATGTATCCGTCTTGGCCCTGGAGAACAGCACACCAGGTAGCTAATGTTGTATCTAGTTACCAGTATGATGTGCTCAAATTCTGCCTCAGACATTTACTTAGCTGTATGATCCTGGTTGTCAACTTTGGCAGTTTTTTTATCTGTAAAAGGGAGGATAATAATAGCAACTACCTTCCAGGGAGGTTGCAGAATCAAGAGATAATGTATATGTAATGTGTTTGCAAACCTTATAAATGCTAGCTGCCATTATTATTATGAAACCCACCTCCCGCTGGTCAATAAACACGTAAGTACTGTAGGTTAGCAATGTTACAAACATTATCAGATGTGATTGCTGTATTGATTGCTTCAGCTTAGTGTTTTTTCTTTAAGGAGGATGCTCACTGGGAATTGGTAGGGTCTATATCAAAAAATGACATGTAAAAATAAAAGATCAATTAAAAAAACCTGACAATTATTGTCAGCCTCATCTAAAAATCTGAGTTAAATTATTAGGGATAATGTTTTTCTCCTAAGAAAGACCATCAGTTAAAATAATAATAGTAATTCTCAGCAAGTGCTTCTCTGTTTCACTATGTTTTATTACGGACAGTGAGGATTTCCTAACCTTGAGTAGTTTCTAAAAGCCATACTGGTAATATGGTTACAAGTTTAAAACTTTAATTTACTGTTACTTTTTCTGGCTCTTAGGCAGAGGAAAAGAGTGTAGCCTACAGTCAGCTTTTAATCACTAAGTTAACAACAAAACAGAGACTATATGATCCTTTAATTCTTCACCTTTCAAAATCAGTTATCAGTCTAAAATGAGAGTACCTAAACAACACTCCCCTCACCTACCCATTCCCAAATATCATCCAGACTAATTCCCATTGCCAGAGTGAATTGCCCCCAATTTAAAAGAGAATAATGCATTTGGAATCAGATGGTCTCTCTTTGGTTCCTGGGTGTCATTAGCCCGTGTGATGCTGACCAAGCCACTTAACTCCTGCAGGCCTCACTTACCGGCCTGTAAAATAAAAAGGTTAGAGGATCTCTAAGGTTGCTTCTAGCTCTAAATATATGATTCTATAACCCCAAACTCATAACATTCAGCATCCTCCATCATGTACACAACCCTACACCTAACAGTTCACAAGCTTCAAGTCTTCTTAATCTTGAATTTATTCCCTCTATTCTAGTCAAACAAACCTATTGTTGGCTGCTTCACAACTCACACATTTTTATGACTGCTGCCTCACAGTAAATGGCAGGGCCAAGATTCAAACCTAGGTCTTTCTGATACCAAAATCGGCAGTATATTTATATGCCACGCTGCCTCCTTTCTGTTTTCCTATGTCTTGAAATTCCTGACTATCAAATTCACATCCTACACCTCCTCAGAGACAACGATCAAAAAATCACTTACTCTAAGAGAACACTTTTGATTATTATTAATCAGTTATTCACTTTAATAGTCACAGAAAGCTTTTTGGAGGTAATTTTAGTTATTATTGTTAACAATGATTTACATTTATGTAATACTTTGAAGTTTATAAAACAACAACCCTGTGGGGCAGACAGTACAAGTATTGTTCTTATTTTACAGATGAGGAAACTGAAGCTCAGAGAATTATGATAAATGACTTGATCACAGTCATATTAGTAAGTGTTAGAGACAAGTTCAAAGGATTTCAGAGTAGGAAGAGATGTCTAAGGCTATACAGTCCAAACTGTATTAAAACAGGAATCCTATTTACATCATACTACATAAGGGCTATCTGCTTAAGAACATTCCAACTACCACTCCAGGAAACCCAACTGACTTTTGGTCAACTCTCAATTTTAAGGAAGGTTTTCCTTACCTCAAATCTAAACTGTCCCTCTAAAAATTCCCCAACTACTTCTACTTCTGCTCTCGGGATGAAGAAGAATAAATCTATTAAAATTTCCCTAAGAGAGTCCTACAAATACTTAAAACAACTATCATGCCCACTCCTAAGTCTACTCCAGGTTAAAAGTAGAGTTCCTGCAACTGATCTTTACATGATTGAGTGGACAAGCTGCTTGAATAGGAAGAGAGGATATCAAAGGCCACAGGGAGAGGAGCTGGCTTTAGTGAAAAGACCCATCTTTTTATCTGACACTGGAGGAATGGAGAAGTAGAGGAGGGGGTTATTTATGTCTCAGGGTTTTAAGATGAAGAAAGGCGGAGCTTAGCTAGTGGCTTTAATTTCATCAGTAAATCAAGAGGCAAGGACCTCAGCTGAGCAAGTGGTGGGGAAGTTGTGAGAGGCTTAAGGAGGAAATTTTTAGTATAGCTTTTGTGGGGAACGAAAGAGGAAATCAATTAGGTAGGAATAAAAGGATTATCTGACTGTAGTGAGGCCAACTGAAATTATATAACATATTGTAATGTGCCTAATCAGCTCAATTTTGTGATTTAGGAGGCAGTATGATTCAGTGAAAGAGCATTAGATTTGGAGGTAGGACACATGGATTCCAACCCCAGCTTTGCCATTTTTATCTCAGTGTTCATTCAACTTAAGGTAAATTGTATCACTCTCTTGACCTCAGATTCCTTATCTGTAAAATAATGAGGTTACACTAAAAGACCTCTTAGATCCCTTCCAACTTTTAATCTATGACCCTGTATACATACACACACACACACACACACACACACACACACACACACACACACACACACCCTTTTCAAAGGGCTTTCTACCCATACCTGCCATGACATATCACAAAACTGTTTAAACCCAAATGTAAGACTTTATATCTTCAATTAAATTTCATCTTCTTAGATTCATCCCAATACTTTAACATGTCAAGATCTTTTAAAATCATTATTGTTGACTTTCAGGTCACATGAGCAACAAGATGGAGAACAGACATTTTCTTTAATCCCCATGAACTCTCAAACTTCTCCAAAATAGAAATTATGTGTTAATGATAAAGCAAATTCAGCTGTCTCCAAAGTTTAGGTGGACCAGAATCCAAAAGGTTTAAAACAACAAAAACAAAAACAAAAACAAAAACAAACAAACAAAAAACCAACCCTCAAACACAGGAACTGAGGCTTACTGACACTGAGCTCACTAAGCAACCCGCCCACACTAAGCAGGAACAATAGAGCCTTAAAACAAAACCCACTCCAACACTCTCATCTTGCATCCCTCTTTTTAGTGCTAAGGAGATCCTGGTTCCAGTTTGGGAAAGTCTATGCTGGCCACAACAACCAGCACAGACACAAAAGCATGCCAGTGTCCGCAACCTCATAGCACCAGTACTGCAAAGTCTTGAACTGTGTGTGTGTATATGTGTGTTTGTGTAAACGATCTGAACTACTGGTATTGGGCCACAGAAGTGAGGAACAGAGGGACTGGGACAGGTCACAAGGACTGAGTATGGGTGGAGGGAATGGAGCACCCCATTAAACCTGAGGGAAAGCATCCAGCTGGGATCAGATCTGACCACACAGAAATCAACTGGAAAAGAGATCTAGGTGGGTGACTGTGAATTGTCCATCACCCATAAGGAAACCACAATTAGGAGGGAGGGAGTCAGAAAGAAAATGACAGGGAAAATTGGGGGGGGGGGGTAAAGGAGAGAGATTGAATTTTGTTCAAAGACCCTGAATATAAACAGATCAACAGAAAAACAGTAACAATGGAAATAAATATGGCTTCCAGATCTAGTAAATGAGTTCAAGAAATATTACAAAACAAAGGAAAATGATCTAACACTTGATAGGACAGAAGACCCTTTGGAATTTCAGGAGAACATGGAACCAGAACACACTATTCCTGAGAGGCTTAAAAAAGAAATGAGAATGATAAACAGAATTTATGTCCTGTACATCAAAAATGATAAGCAAAATAGAAAAACTGGAATCTCCAAAGACAAGCGTCACCAAAGAAATCAAAAAGAGAACAATAGTTGCAAATAAATACACAGAAGTAAAGGACAATCTGGAAGAAGAAAAGCAAAAAACAGTAACATTCCAAGAAAATATGCTCACTATGCAAGCAAAATATACTTATCTTGAACCTAAGGATAAGTTAAAAGTCTGCCAGGAGAACACAACGACAAAAAACATTAACACCACAATGAAAGAAATAATAGAAGAGAATGTCCCAAAACTTCTAAATGTAGAAAATCAAAGTCCAATCAAAAGAATTCACAGATAATCTCCAGAAAAATACCCAATGATGCAAACTCCAGGGCACATAGTGGTTAAAGTTAACAATTCAATTTAGACACAAGAAGTTCTACAAGCCATCAGGAGAAAGACCTTCAAATATTACGGAAAGGATTTGGAAGGAATGTAATTAATGTGTTTGGAAGAGCAATTGAACTCATGATACTGCTCAGGGTGACCTACCCTATAAATCTGTGCTTAATCAGGAAAAAAGATGGACATTCAACAATAAAGGCAAATTTGAAACATTTTTCATGTTTGGTTTAGTGGTGAAAGAACACCAGAACTGAAGAGATTACTTGCTTCTCAAACACTCTAAACAAAAGAAATGTAGGAGGAATTAATAAATGCAACAGGCAAACAGCAATAGAATGACAAGAGAAAAACCAGTAAAAGCCTTCTTTCTAAATATACACAAAGAGAAGGATAAAAGTAGAAATCTGATGGAGTGAAAAGTGAAGGCACAGATGGAACATTAAGGACAGAAACTGGTGACAACTTGTCTACAGGTGAATCAATGCTTTTTTTGTGAGACTACATTACAACATGGGAGGTACACAAAAGGGGTGGGGAGCAGGGAAAGAGAGAAATGTGGGATAAACTGGGGTCAAATCAAGGGCTAGAAATGAGGGGAAGCTGACCTCTGTGGCCTCAGAAAGAAAAGAACCTGGGTGGTATGGAAAGGGTGGGAGGTAAAATAGGAGGGGATGGAGGCCTTACTTTGAAGAGGGGAGGGGGTTCCACTGATGAATGTTCTTAATGGTGAAGAGAGATGAGGACCTTACACTAGATGGGGTATGGCAGTTTAGGCATTTGAAAAGTCTACTTAGACTACACTGGAAGGGAGGGAAGGAAGGTGGAATCCCTGGGGGCAGCTGGCATGTGAAAGAGTGAGAAAGACTGGACATAAGGAAATTTTGAGGTAAATGTGGAAAATAAAAGGGGATGGGATAGATTAGTAGTGGGCTAAATAATCAGGGACAGAGTAGTGGAATGGCTCTGCCATGGGGCAGGGTCTTCTTTTGACACCTGCAATAACTGGCATTGTTCTGGGAGTGAGGCACAATAGAAAAAGAATCCCTGCAGCAAGCCCTACAAGGCAGTGGCAGAAAGTCCCCAGAGAGAAGAGAATTATTTAAAACAGATACCTTGAAAGTTTTGATTGCAAGGAGAATACAGAGAAAAGAGTCATGATTGAGAGAATGAGAGTGTAGAATAGACAGAGAGGATAGATAAGGAAGAGAACAAGAGAAATTCTTTTTGGAAAAGAAAACACAAAAAATGGAATTTTAAACTGATGAACAAGATTAGCTGAAGGAAGGCATGGGGAAGAAGGGGGAATCTACTTGGTTAACTGACAGAAAAAAGAGGGGGAAGAAATATATAATCATATAAAAGCAGGAGAGAAAAATGAACTAATAAACAAAACCCAAAAGGGAAAGAGTTAAGAAATGAGAAGAGTGCATTAGGAGTGAAGAGAAGAGAGCCAGTGGAAACACAGACACACGGAGGAAATATAAATCTACTCTTCAATACTCTAAATGTGAATGGATTAAACAATTCAATAAAATGAAAATGTGAAGGACTAGTTAAGAAAATAAAACCCTACAATCCGTTACTTACAAGAAACATATCTTAAAAGACATGCACAGGAAAAATGTATCATGCATCAAGGGAATCCAAAAAAGCAGTAGTGACATTGTGCTGACAAATCAAAAACAAACACTCAAAAAATAAAAAGGGACAAACAAGGAAACCAAATTATGTTGAAAGGAACCATAGGTAACAAACCAGTATCAGTAATAAACTCCCTTACCATCCAAATTCATAAAGGAAACATCTGAACTTCAAAAAGACACAGACAGGAACACCATAGTGACAGAAGGCTTCAATATCACTATTAGTTCTGAATAAGTCTAATAGAAAGATAAACAAAATGAAAAATACTGAGCAAATTTCTGGAGAAATTAAGAGTTAAATGACTCATAGTGTCTTCTAAATGAGATAGCAAAAGAATATACATATTTCTCCACAACACATGAAACTTTTACCAAAAAAATTTTTTTAATGACCATGTGCTACAGCACAGAGATAGTGCAAACAAATGTAAAAAGGCAGAAATAGTTAATATCTTTTACAGACCATAATTAAATTAAAAAAAAAAAACGGTTCATGAACCACAAACAAAAGATAGTCCAAATGGAGACTTACTAACAAAATCTTAAATAAGGAGTGGGTCAAAGACAACAAATCACAATAACTATGTAAAAGAAAATGATAATTTTGAAACAACATACCAAAATTTCTGGGATGCAGCTAAAGCAGTCCTCAGGGGGAAAATCATATCCTTACAAACATACATTAACAAAATAGAAAAAGAGAGGATTAATAAACTGAACATGCATTTTTAAAACTTAGAAAAATAAACAAATAAACCTAAAATAAGCACAAAAGAAATATAAAAAATTTGGAGAAATAGATTAAGCAGAAATCACAAAACCAATAGAAATGCTAAGTAAAACCAAAAGCTGGTTCTTTGAAAAACCCTTAGCTAATCTGAATAAAAAGAGAGGAAAAAATCATATCAATAAAATGGCAAATAAAGTAAAATGCAACAAAACCAGAAGAAATAAAAAGAACAATCAGAATATACTAAGCATAGGTATATGCAAATAAAACCGGAAAAAAAAAACAAAGAAAAAGAGGAATACGTTCAAAAACATAAAACACCCAAACTATCAGAAGACTAAACAGAGATCTTAAATAACTCAGTCTCAGAAAAGGAACTAGATCTAGCTGTGAAGGAATTAACAAAGGAAAAAAAAAGTCATGGTCCTTATGGATTCCCAGGAGAATTCCATCCAAACTTTTAAAGAACAATTAATACCTATACTTCACAAATTATTCTCAGAAACTGAGAAAGAGAGCACCCTACCAGAATCCTTTTATGAGACAAATATAGTCCTACTATCTCAATCAAAGGAAGATAAAACACAGAAAGAAAACTATAGACTAATATCATTAATGTACACTGACTCAAAAATTTTAAACAAAAGCATATCACACAGACGATCACAATTTAAACAAGAAATCATTCATTATGATCAAGTGGGATTCATACCAGGGATGCAAGAATGATTCAACATTAGGAAAACAATCAACATAATTAATCATATTAAAAACCAAAACATCCAAAGCCACATGATTGTCATGACAGATGCAGAAAAGGCCCTTAACAAAGTACAACACTCTCTTATGCTAAAAACCCCAGAAAGTATAGACATAGAAGGTCTATAACATAAAATGCAACTGTCAAAAACCAAAATCAAGCATTATATTCAATGGGAATACACTAGAACTCTCCCCAAAAATATGAGATTTAAATAAGTATACCCACCCTCCCCAGTATTATTTAATATACTTCTGGAAATAATAACAATATCAATAAAACAAGAGAAATGAATTAAAGAAAAAGATAGGTAAAGAAGAGATAAAACCATCTCTGCTGCTGATGTGATGGTTTACTTGGAAAACTTTAGGGAATCAACAAAGATACTAATTAAGACAACAGCTTCAGCAAAGATGCAGATTACAAAATAAATTCTCAAAAATCAACAGCATTTCTATATAATGATAACAAAACACAAGAAACAATAATAGGGAAATCCCATCCCAACTAACTACAAAGTACATAAAATATCTGGAAGCCACCTCCCAAAGCACACAAAAAACTTGTATAGATTCAATTACAAAATGGTTGGAGGAATAGTCAGTGCTTATGAGCTAGCTAGGCCATGCCAATATAATAAAAATGATACTACCAAAATCAATTAACATTTTTAATCTTATACCAATCAAAACACCAAGGATTAAATAACATTCATTTAAAAAAACAAAAGATCTAGAATGTCAATGGAAATGGTAAAAAGATGATGAAGGGGAAGCAGCATTTCCAGGCATCAACTATATAACAAAGCAGAAGATATCAAAACCATCTGGTATTAGTTAAAAAAATAGAGAGAAAGATAATGGAACAGACTCTACTAGGGAGAGGAGAAATAAAGAAAGTCAATAACTCAGTATCTGATAAAGTAGAAAACATAAATTACCTAGGGAAAAACTCCCCATTTGATAATAACTGCTGGGAAAACTGGAACCACAGTCTGAAAGAAAGTAGGTTTGGACTAACACCTTACACTATTTCCCACAATATATACTAAACAAATATTTGACCTTAGAGCACAATATAAAAAATTTTAGAAAAAAAAAAACCATCAGATCATATACCTCTCAGAGTTATGGGGAGGAGATGTATTCTTAACCAAATACTTGATAGAGGCAATTATCAAAGATAAAATAGGTAACTTTGATTACTTGAAATTGAAAGGCTTCTTCACAGACATTAATGCATCTAAGATAAGAAGGAAAGGCACACACACAGACACCCTAATAGCCATTCCTCAAAAGATAAATGGGCAAAGGATAAAAACAAACTACTTTCAAAAGAATTACAAAGTATTCACCACATGAGAAAAATGCTCCCAATCACTAACAATAAAAGAAATGCAAATCAAAACAATCTTGAAGTTTCACCTCACACTCTGCAAATTTGCTAAAATGGCAAAAAATGACAACAGTAAATATTGGAGAGACTGTGGAAAGAAAGGCATGCTAATACATTGTTGGTAGAGCCATGAATGAAATGGTACAACTATTTTGGAAAGCAATTTGGAATTATGCAAATAAAGACTAAAATGTCCACATTCTTTAAGTCAGAGGCTCCATTACTTGGTTTATTTCCCAAGGAAGCCATCAATAAGGAAAAAAGTGCCCTTATACTCCAAAATATGTAAGGCAGTACTTTTCTGCTGACTTTTTTCCATGTATTGATCACTTGTGTGGCCTTTTTCCTCTATAAAAAAATATAATCTGTCATGGAATGGCTCTATAGGAACGGTAAATGGAGGGATACATGAGATAACAATGATGATGTGAGAAACAGAAAAAAAAATCAATAAAAACTTATTTAAAAAATGTTATTGTCATCCAGTTTACTACTGCTCCTAGCTAAGTTATCTGGAAATCCAGCTTCCCCTGCCACTCCCATTTAGGTGGGTATTTCTGTTTCACCTCCCCTCTTTGTCACAATTTCATAAATGTGCAAGGTTGCATTTGGATTGTGAACTCTATGCATTTCATTAGAGTTCCACATGCATGTTCATTTCTCTAATAATAAACCTAGTTTTTTTCTTTTTAAATATATTTTCTTTTGTTAAACATTTCCCACTTACGTGTAAAAAAATTAACAATATTTTTGCAATTTTGTAAAACATTTCCATATTTGTCACTTGGTACAAGAAGATTCAAATAAAAGGAAAAAATTAAAGAAAGTAAAAAATAGCATGCTTCAGTTTATATTCAAACAATACCAGTTCTTTCTCTGGAGGTGGATAGTATGCTTCACCATTAGTCCTTTGAGATTGTCTTGGATCATTGTATCACTGAGAATAGCTAAGTTATTCACAGTTCTTCATTTAACGATATTGCTGTTATTATGCACAATGTTTTCCTGGTTCTGTTCACTACATTATACATCATTTCATGTAAGTCTTTCCAGGTTTTTCTGTAATCATCCTGCTTGTCATGTCTTATAACACAATAATATTCCATTACAATCATAAACCACAGCTTCAAACCTAGTTTTTCATTTAAGTTTTGTGAAGCTGCTATTGCCTATTGACAAGAGTATATATGAATGAATGAATGAAAAAGCATTTGTTAAATACTTAGTTCTTGCAAAGCACTATTCCAAGTGCTAGAGATAACAAATAGAAAAGATATCCCTGCTCACATTCTAATCAGGAAGACAAAAAGTTTCAGATGAAAAGGTTAAATGGTCTTTAGGGTGCAGTGGCTGAGCACACGGTACAGTCTCCTCTTTAATGTCATTTCCATTCACAAAACAATATTTATTTCCGATGTTGAACCATTTGACAGCGCCAAGGACTTAGTGGCTAAAACTTCTTCTCATAACATGGCTGTGGCATAGAACCTGCTGAAACAGTAGTCAGGCTGCATCTCCACAACAGAGTTGTTTCCCTGGATGATGTCTAGGATGGAAGCAGCACAGGTGGTCTAGGAGGTACTATCAATGTCCTTGGGTGGCAGTGTGGTTTTTGGTGGTGGGGAGGAAGGTGAGCCCCTTCTTCTCTCTCAAAGACAGCTTCAGGGCTGGAATCCTATCTCTCCTTCAGCATACTTTGCTGCTTCAACTGGGCTGGCTTGCTGCCTCATATGTGGCCAACTGCTTAGCAGATGGCTGGAATGACTGGTCCTTTCTCCATATAAGTTGCATCCCTGATGACAACTGCCAGCACTGGGATGAAAGCAAGACCAGTGGTTTGGGGCACTACTACTTTTAGGACTCTTGTACTTACCTCCTTGTCTGTGACAGATGGTGTTGGTGGTGGTGAGAATGGTTGGCCCATTCTCAACAGTGATCAGTTATATTTTGAAGGGTTGAGCTGGAAGCAGGGACAGTGGGCTATGGGGCACTACTATTCCAATGAATTTACAGTTTTATACATTATTGTCCTCAATCATTCTACAATTCAACCAAAACGGCCTTCTTGCTGATACCCACAAAATCCCCTCATCACCATCATCTATGCCTTTGAACAGGATATCCCCATACCAGAAATGTACTCCCTTCTCACCTCTGCCACTTAACAATATTTAGTTTCTTTCAAGGTCAGCTGAAATCCAACACACACTACCAAGGGCCTTTCACAGCTGTGAATTCCCTGTTACCCCAACTGTCAATTACACTTGCTTGCTCGTTTTCTCTCTCTCTCTCTCTCTCTCTCTCTCACACACACACACACACCCTCAAAGATATTGTGGGTTCGGTTCTAGATCACAAAGCAAATATTGCAGTAAAGCCAGTCACATGAATTTTTTGTTTCCCTATGTATACAAAAGTTAAGTTTACACTATACTGTAGTCTAAAGTGTATAATAGTATTATACCTAAAAAAAAAGACATCTTAATTAAAAAGGACTTTATTGTAAAAAAAAAAATGCTAATCATCACTCGAGCCTTCAGTGAGTTGTAATCTTTTTGCTGGCAGAGGGTCTTGCCTTGATGTTGATGGCTGCTGAAGGTTGGGGGTGGCTGTGGCAATATCTTAAAATAAGAAAACAACAAAGTTTGTCCCATCAATTGGCCTCTTCCTTAAAGGCCATCATAGGGTTACTAATTGGCCTCATTTCAATACTGCTGGGTCTCAGGAAACAGGGAAGCCCTGAGGAGAATCCCTTGGGAAGCTGGGTTTTTTCCTTTATATCCCTAGTGCCTAGAACATAACAATGCTTAGTAAGTGCCTGCTACTTAACAATGAAAGCACTACTGGAGTACTGACTACAGATTCCCTAGAATTTTAGGTTATTTATCTACACCCAACCCCTCAGTGTAATTATAACTCTGTCAGTGCCCTGCACGCAGCAAATTCATGGAGCAGGGTAAAATAAACCTGTTGATGATACTCTACTTGCTTCAAAACACGTAGCTACTTTTCAGCTGCCAAATAAAATCAAAACTAAGAACAAATTAAAATATATAACTTTAGCTTTTAATGAACTATTTTTTTTAGCATGTTTGTGTCTCATTCTGCTAACAAAACTATCTCTTCCTTGAGAGCAAGGTTCTCCTAGATACTAACATTTCCTTAGATGCAGTCCAGTACACTAGTGCCCTACCCATATTAATGTTTATTTGTTGACTCTTTAGCTAAGTGGCACAAGGGTTAAAATACTGGATCTGGGGTTAAGAAGAATTGAGTTCAAACACAGCCACAGACACTTATATGCTGTGTGACCCTGGGCAAGTCACTTAATTTCTACCTGCCTCAGTTTCCTAAATAGTAAACTGGGGATAATAACAGCACCTACTTCATAGGATTGTTATGAGGATCAAAAGAGATAATTGCAAAGCACTTAGCACAGCGCCCAGCACACAGTAGGCACTACATAAATTTTAGCTACTATTAAATTTATGAAGTACATAGCTAAAGGCTGATACATAGTAGGTGCTTCATAAATTACTTATTTCCTTCCCTTCTCTTCCTCCAATTTACTACTTACCTATATAGATGATGATGAACCTATAGAAGTAGATGAAACTGCTAAAAATTTGATCTCATTTCTACCTTGTTGAAAGCAAAAAAGTTAAACTAGTGTTTAACAAATAACATAGCTCTGATTTCCAGCCTGCTCCTCTTTTCTGACCTGATGAGCTCCTATTATCCTAAACTGTCCCCAAAGCCATTTAGGAAATTAAAATCATTTCTGATTTACCCTATTTCCTTCCTAACAGAAAAGAAAAAAAAAAGAGCCAAAGTAAAAACAGTTACTAATGATGACATGTAGAAAAATGGAAACCACAAATAGTGAATTAAGAAATTAAGTTATATCATAACACAAAATGGATCACATTATAGCAAATTATAATGTACTACATTTAATGTGGATAAATTTACTTAGGAGAAATTAAATGATAATCAATTTCCATGAGCTCCCCAATTGATTGTTTAGTCATTAACTTTGGGGGAGGGGTAATTAAGGACACAAAACATACTATATAACCCTTTCCATAAATAAACTCACCTACTTTAAAAGTTCAAGAACAATCTACAAAATAGTTTTGATGCACAAGAAGACTCATCATTTAAAGCTTCTTAATGAGAAAGGACAGTTAGGGCATGCTGAATCTGAGAGATTAATAGAAAATTTAAATGCAAGTACCCATCAGGTAGTTGAAATTTCAAGGCTGGAGCTCAAGGAAAATTAAGAGCTTGTAGATATAGGTCTGGCAGTTCATCTGTATGGAGGTCATAACTGAAATCATGGACTTGTGGAATAATGTGAAACAAGATATCTTATCAATGCCCTCAAAACTTGAGTTCTTGAAAAGGCCTGTAATATCAGCTTAATTTGGTATCATTTTTGTTTTATAAAAAGTAGAGGTGGTGGGTTTAGGTGTATGACTTCCTGGGTACCTTTGTACAGAGTGCTGGACATGGAGTCAAGGAGACTTGAGTTGAGACTCTTACTATCTGTGTGACTCTGAGCAAGTCATTTAATCTTTGTCTACCTCGATTTTCTCCTTTGTAAAATGGGGATAACAGACAACATTTCCCAGGATTGTTGTGAGATTTAATGAGTTGTCTGTTTGTTTGGTTTTTTTTTTGGATGGGCAATCGGGATTAAGTGACTTGCCCAGGATCACACAGCTAGTATGTGTTAAGTGTCTGAGGCTGGATTTAGAGTCAGGTTCTCCTGACTCCAAGGTCGGAGCTCTATCCAATGTGCCACCTAGCTGCCCCCTTCATGAGATATTTGTAAAGCACTATGCAAACCCTGAAGAACTATATAAATGCTATTATTATTGTTTGTGATTCAAGGGGCATTCTCTGCCAAATGGATGTTTTGGCCCTCCATTAAAGTATCATCAATAAAAGGTACTGGGCAGCTAGGTGGATAGTTCTTTATCTCTATCCAGAACTCTATCAGTGGATAGAGTTCTGGGCCTGAAGTCAGGAAAACCTGAGTTCAAACTCAGTCTCAGACACTTCTTAGATGTGTGTTCCTGGGCAAGTCACTTAACCCTGTTTGCCTCAGTATCCTCATCTGTAAAATGAACTGGAGAAGGAAATAACAAACCACTCCAGTATCTTTGCCAAGAATACCCCAAATGGGGTCATGAAGAGTCAGACACAACTGAAAAGACTGAACAACAAAATAAAGTGTATTATTAATATGCTTTGACTTGTCAACCTTATCCAAAATGCTTCTGGTTTCTACAAAACAAATGGACTATAGGAACTTGTAAACTTGCATATTTCTCATTCATATTTCCCTCAACTAAGCTTCTTTATGGTAAAAGAACAGTTTAAAACTAAGATGCATTACGAGAGACTTATTCTAAACCCTACAATTTTAAAAAATCATACAACATCTGTTAGCATAATAGACTACAGCTTTAAGATCTCTATTAACATCTGAATGTAAGCAGAATTCTAGGCAAAGGAAACATTAGAAATTATATCTTCAGAAATTCCTATTTAGTGCCTAACTAATGAATTACTCTGTCATGCAATCTTTCGTTAAAATGTTTCAGAAAAATCAAAGACTCTGAGAGGTGGAAAGCACCCTGAGAGATCAAGTCCAAACAACTCTAACCAAGTTCTGCAATGTCACTGACATGACATTATCTAACTTCTGCTTGAAGACTTCCAATGATGGGAAACCTATCGCTATATGAAGCAGGACATTCTACTTTTGGAAATCTCTAATTTTTAAGAAGTTTTTCTAAAGAAAAAGCCTATTCTGCTTCTCTGCAACTTCCCCCCTCACTGTTCATGAGGTCTACCCATTGGAAGCAAGAATTAGTCTGATTCCTCTTCTATATGACAGTGTGTCAAACACTTGAAAGCATTTATCATACTCCCTTAAGTGCAGGCCTCTTCTCTTGTATTAATAAGTTAATAAGCATCTCCAATTCCCTCAAACAATCTTTTCATGGCATTATCTACAGTCTTCTTACCATACCTGCTCTTTTTGGACAAGTTCCAATTTATCTATGTCCTTTCTTTTTTTTTTTTTTTA
Source organism: Vombatus ursinus (assembly GCF_900497805.2). Lineage (NCBI taxonomy): Eukaryota > Metazoa > Chordata > Mammalia > Diprotodontia > Vombatidae > Vombatus > Vombatus ursinus. Next base: position 294,975 of record NW_020954813.1, read on the forward strand.
ATTTTCAAACATTTATTCCAGAGTTTGGCCCCTAGTTCTTGTTCATCCTCACTTTTTTTTGCACTTTTTCCCAATTTATTTATTTTTAGTTTTCAACAATCACTTCCATAAGATTTTGAGTTCCAAATTTTCTCTCCATCTCTCCCCTCCCCCACCCCATGACAGCAACCATTCTGATTACCCCTTCTTCCAATCTGCCCTCCCTCCTATCACTCCCCCCATCCCCTTCTCCTGTTTTCCTATAGGGTAAGATAGATTTCTATACCCCATTGCCTGCGTATCTTATTTCCCAGCAGCATGCAAAAACAATTTCCAACATTTGTTTTTAAAACTTTGAGTTCCTAATTCTCTCCCTCCCTCCCCACCCACTCTCATTAAGAGAGCAAGCAATTCGAGATAGGTTTTGCATGTGTAGTCATGCAAAACACTTCCATAATAGTCATGTTGTGAAAGACTATATTTCAACAGTTTGGAAAAGGAAGGACAAAAATTGACTGAAGAAAACAAATCCTTAAAAAACACAATTGGCCAAAAGGAAAAGGAGGCACAAAAATTCACTGAAGAAAAGAACTCCTTAAAAAGCCAAATTGGCCAAACAGAAAACCAAGTACAAAAGCTCAAAGTACAAAAGCTCACTGAAGAAAATATTTCCTTAAAAATTAAAATTGGGCAAGTGGAAGCTAATGACTCCACAAGACTTCAAGAAACAATAAAACAAAGTCAAAAGAATAAAAAAAATAGAAGAAAATTGAGTTATCTCACTGGAAAAACAACTGACCTGGAACACCGAGCAAGGAGAGATAATTTAAGAATTATTGGTCTACCTGAAAACCATTATCAAAAAAAGAGCATAGATATCATTTCAAGAAATTATCAAGGAAAACTCTGATCCAATCTTTGATTCAGAAGGTAAAATAGAAATAAAAATTAAAAAAAAAAAAAAAAAACCACTGATCAACTCCTGAAAGAGATTTCCAAATGAAAAGTCCCAGGAATATTATAACCAAACTCCAGAGCTTCCAGGTCAACGAGAAAATATTGTAAGTATCCAAAAAGAAAAAATTCAAATATCATGAAGCTACAGTCAGGATCACACAAGATTTAGCAGCTTCTGCATGAAAGAAGCAGAGGGCTTCGAATATGATATCCTAGAAGGTAAAGGAGTTAGGATTATGAACAAAAATAACCTAAGTGGGGACAGCTAGGTGGCTCAGAGGATGGAGCACCAGTCTTGGACTCAGGAGGACCTGAATTCAAATCTGGCCTCAGACACTTGACACTTACTAGTTGTGTGACGCTGGGCAAGTCACTTAACTTGGAGGATTGCATCACCAAAAGGCAAAAAAAAAAAAAAAAAAAAACTAAGCAGCAAAACTGATTGTATTCCTTCAGGTGGAAAAATAGACATTTAATGAAATAGAGGACTTTCAAGCATTCCTGATGAAAAGACCAGGCCTGAATAGAAAATCTGACATTCAAACAGAGGACTCGAGAGAAGCATAAAAAGGTAAACATGAAAAAGATCATAAGGGACTCAATAAAGTTAAACTAGTTACATTCTTACTATGGGAAGATGATACAGATAACTCCTAAGAACTTTTTCATTACTTAAGGCAGTTAGAAGAAGTCTATACAGAGGGCATAAGTGTGAATTATATTGGGATGATCTCCAAAAAAATAAAGTGAGAAAGAGGGACCCATTGGGAGAAGGGGAAGGGAGAGGTAGAAGGGGGAAACTTCTCACCAAAAGAGACACATAAGGAAGAGCTTTTATAGTGGAGCAGAAATGAAGGGGTAGGGGTGACAGGCAATGCTTGAACTTCACTGTCACAGAAAATGAGTCCAAAAAGGGAAGAATATATATATAAAAACACACCCGGGCATAAAGATATGGGGGGAATAAAAAGGAGGGCGGATTAAGGGAGGAAGTGATCAAAAGTAAAACAGACTTTTGAAGAGGGACAGGAGGGGGGGGGGGGAGAGACAGAGAGACAGAGAGGGAGAGAGAAGGATAAATAGAAGAAAACTGGATAGAGGGAAATAACATAATTAGTAATCATAACTGTGAATGTGAATGAGATGAGCACCCATAAACCACAAGCAGACAGCAGAATGGATTGGAAACCAGGATCCAACAATATGTTGTTTACATAAGACACAGACACAGACACACACACACATACACTTAAAATAAAGGGCTGGGGCAGAATCTAATATACTTCAGCTGAAGTAAAAAAGGCAAGGGCAGCAATCATGACCTCACACAAAACAAAAGCAAAAAAACCAAACCTAATTAAAAGAGATAATCAGAGAAACTATATTTTGCTTCACAAAAAAAAGGTACCATAGACAATGAAGTAATATCAACAAATTTTACACCAAGTTTCTCTATCAAAGGCCTCATTTCTCAAATATATAAGGTATGAAGTAAAATTTATAAAAATAAGAGCCATTCCACAATTGATTAATGGTCAAAGGATATGAACAGGCAATTTTCAGAAGAAGCAAAGCTACCTAAAGTCATATGAAAAAATGCTCTAAATCATTATTAATTAAAGAAATGAAAATTAAATCAACTCTGAGGTACCACCTCACACCTATCAGAAATGACAAATGATGGAGGGGATGAAGGAAAATAGGTACACTAATAAACTGTTAGTGGGGTTGTGAACTGGTCCAACCATTCTGGACAACAATTTGGAACTATGCCCAAAGGGCTATAAAACTGTGCATACCTCTTGATCCAGCAATACCACTATTAGATCTGTACTCCAAAGAGATCAAAGAAAAAGAAAAAGGACCTATAAGTACAAAAATATTTATAGCTGCTCTTTTTGTCATAGCAAAGAATTGGAAATTGAGGTGATGCTCATCAATTGAGAAATGGCTGACAAAGTTGTGCCCTGTGAGTGTAATGGAGTACCATGTACTATAAGAATGACAAGTGAGGTGGTTTCAGAAAAACATGGCATGACGTACATGAACTCACGCTACGTGAAGTGAGAAAAACCAGTAGATCACACTGTAGTAGCAATGTTGTGATGATGATCAACTGTGAAAGAGTTGGTTACTCTGATCAATACGATGATTTAAGACAATTTCCAAGGACTCATGATGAAAAAATACTATCCACCTCCAGAGAGAGAAATGATGAACTCTGAGTGCAAACTGTAGTATAATTTTCTTGCTTTCTTTTTTTATTTTGGTGATATGGCTAATATGGAAATGTTTTGCCTGATTTCACAAATATAATTGATATCATATTGTTTGCCTTCTCAGTGAGGAGGGAGGAGTGGAAGGTAGAGAGAATTTGGAACTAAAAATTTCAAAAGAATATTAAAACTAAATAATTTTTTGCAAAAAAAAAAAAAAAGACCACTAGTGAATATCTAGAAAAGGAAATTATTGTGAAGAACTAGCATAGCTTTGCCAGATCAATCTCATTTCCATTTTCCCCTCCTCCCCCAGGGTTCCTAAACTAGTAGCTAAGGAAAATGTTATAGGTATTATTTACATAGATTTTAACAAAACTTTTTTTTTAAATGTCTCTCATCCTATCTTTTTGGAAAAGATGGGAGAAATATAAGCTATACTGGTTCAAGGTCATCTTACTAAAGAATATCTCTAGTGGAGTGCCTCTGGCAATCTGCACATATTTTCTGTCAATGACCCAGATAAAAGTATGGAATAGTATATTTATCAAAATTTGCAGATGACACAAAGCTGGTAGGGAGATTTGACACAATAGATAACAGTGATGACCCCAAAAGACTGGTAGAATTTTCTCTCAGTTTCAGGAAAGAATTTGAAAGCTGACCTTCCAGAGCCCAGGCAACATCCACTCACTCAAACATTTATTAAATTAGTCAACTAACATTTACTAAGGATTACTATGTGCCAGGCATTGTGTTAAGCACTGGGCATACAAAGAAAGGTAAAAGAAAGTCCCTGCCCTCATGGAGAACACTGTCTAATGCAGGACACAACATGCAAAATATGAGCAAGCAAGATATATAAAGAATAAACTGGAGGTAGTCTCAGAGGGAAGGTACTAAGAGTAAGAATGACTGGGAAGGCTTCCTGCTGAAGGTGGGGCATTAACGGAGACTTGAATGAAGCCAGGAAAACTAGAGGGTAGAGATGAAGAGGAAGACAGTCGTAGTCACTTTAAAATTTTCAGGGTTAAGACATGCAATGTCACATGGAAGGAACAGCATGGAGGCCAGTGTCACACTATGCTGGATGGAGGAGGAGGTAAAAATTTTTCATTAATATACAGTCCCTTTTCACAGGATCTATGATCTAGTAGTAAAATGAGATAAATACAGTTAACTATAATACACTTAATAAATATAATAAGCTCATTAGAGAGTTGCAAAATAGCACTGTGAAAACTGAGGATTTAAATCATTACCAAACAGGGAAGGTTTTTATGAAAGAGATGACATTAGAACTAGGAATTCAAAATTACTTAGAGAAGGAAAAAATTTCAAGTTATAACTCTAATATCAAACTATTCCTCTTGACATGAGAATTATTTTCTGGGTATCTATTATGTCCCCACTGAGGAAACCCTAGGAACTTTAGTATCTAGCTCACTTTGCTTCCTTCCAAATGCCTTCAGTTACCCTGCAAACATTCAGGCTAACATGAGCATTAAATATAGTAAACATTTAAGTTACCCAATAAAAATACAGAAAGGATTCAGAGTCAAGTCTACAGCCAGTCAAGGGGAAAAAAATCCTCTCATACTTCGTACAGGATCCTTAGAATCCTTCTAGTTTGTAGTATTTATTACTTGTGAAGTCTGGAGTTCCAAGAGTGCTGCCCTTTCTCATGTCGCTACCCACAGACTCCACTTCAATCCTGTCCCGGACCAATTAGAGTTCTCACGGCTCGAAGTATTAGAGAATGTCAACATCTGGGTTTGCTCTTTCATGTCATGGCTTTGTGCCACTTATTCCTCAGTTCCCTGATGTGTTTCTTTCAGTATCAGCTCTCCATCTTCCTGCTGTTTCAGTGTCCCCATATGGCATAAACTTCTTTCCTCTAGGGGCTTGCAAAATGCAGCAATGTACGCCTCCCTCCATGTCCACATTTAACTTGGCATCTCCATTTTGCTCTGGTTCCCATCTGTCTCTGCTTTCCATGGCCTACTATGTCCTTTTTACTGGAAAGCAACTTCCTTCTTAGGTATATATCCCATTGCACAAAAGGAAAAAGGTTTACCTACTTCTTCTTGGTATGGATTCACATAAGGAAAAGGGGAGGGGGAGAGGAAGGGTGCCCAATGCCAGAGTCCTGCAACCAGATGGAAAATGAAGAGGTGACTGCTCTAGATCCCCCCCCTTAAACAGAAAATCTAGGAGTTCCCAATGAATGTCCACCTTCCACAATCTCTGATCAGAGGGAGGGAGGGGTCCAAAGAGCAGGGGTTAGTTTCAGAGCTGATGTGATCTCAAAGAATGATGAGTTTCTACAGAAACTGTTCAAACCTGACAAGTGTGAACAAAGGATTGGCTGTGTTTACAATGCACACTACCAGGATAGTTTGGCTAGGGCACAAAAGACATGTAAGCAATATAAGAAAAGGATAGCAACAGATCGTGGAGAGTTCTGAATGTCAGACAAAGGAGTTTAAACTTTACTTAATGTATTCAACAGGAAACTACAGAAGATTCTGAGGAGTGACCATTACCAGATCACAGACAAAAGCAGCTTATTTTGGCAGCAGTAAAGAATGTAAGGGAAGAGACCTGTCAGAAGCTCAAATGAGATAATGTACTTTAAAGAGCTATACAAATGTCATGTATCATTATCAGATTTCAGGAGGACCTATACTAGGATCACGAGGCTTTGGAAACAAAAAAGAGAACAGTATCAAAGAAGTAAAATAGACAGGAATTGATTGTATATGAGCAGTTAGGGAGGAAAAAAGTCAAGTAAGAAGCACGGAAGACACGGTGACACAGTGGTACTGTGGGCAGAAATAATTTAGCCAGAGTGAAAAGAAGTTGAGGTGGGGAATCATGACTTCAGAAGACGGAGAGTGAGGCATGCCTCCCACCACTCCGCAGAGAAATGGTAAAGTAGGGTGTGCAATGAGGTATTCATTACCAATGTGTTGACTTGTTTTGCTAGATTATATTTGTTAAAAGGGGGTTTCTTTGGTGTGGAAGGGGAAGAGGAGTCAGTGGGATAAAAGAAAAAAGGTTATAAAAAAAGCTTTTTAAAAAAATATCACAACAAAAAGTTTAGATGGGAAGTTTAGTTTTTTAGACCTATACTGAGTCCTTAAAATTTCCTTTTTTTCATGTTTAAAAACTGGGTACTGATCTCCATTTTCTCTAAAACAAGGGTTCCTAACCTGGATTCTAGGAGTCTGTGAACTTGGATAGGGAAAAATTACATTTTTATTTTTACTACCCCTTAGTTTCCTTTGTAATCTCAGGTATTTTATTCTATACATCTAAAAAACATTATTCAGGAAAGGGTTGACAGGATACATTCATGAGACTCCCAAATGGTTTTATGTCACCAAAAAAATGGTCAAGAATAACAATCCCTGCTCTAAAGAGGTATAGATCATTTAACATTCCAAATCCATCCACTGCCAAGGCAAAAATTTTAGAAAAATTATCAGTCTTATTTATACCAAATCTCATGATTCTTTCAAATGACTGAGCTCCTACAATGTACATGTCACAATATATCCAAAGACTGAGATCACATTAATGTGAAACATACCCTAAATGTACGCTGGTTAAAAATCAGATAAAAACAGCAAAACATAATAACACTTGATTTTCTCAACTTAAGATTAGAATAATTTTCTAAGCTCCTCAAGGGCAAGAATTCTTCTTTTTACCTTTGAATCCCTAGTGCTTTGCACATTGTAGGTGTTTGTTAAATTCTGTACTTTGAAGAAGAAAAGCAACATGTATGATTATTAAAAGCACATTAGAGCTCCATTTTAATTCTGGCAAATGTAAAAGTTTTAAAATGACATCATTTGTGGGCTACAATATTTTTGCTATTTAACTAACCTATTTTTAGCCAAGCAAATTCTACTGCTAGATATGAGAATACACATTCCACTCTAATTAGACCACTATGTTTGGCAGTCAAATATTCTGAATACATCAATGTGTTAATATGTATGTGATAAAACTACCATTTCTATTTTATGAAGAAATCATCTAACTCCCAAGTGAAAACTAATTTCTAGTACAACCACTGTTAACATTTTCTAAGAGACTACAGCCATACTATTACTAATATACTTCTAACAAATTCATAGTGAAGTTAAGAAAAAAAGAAAAAAATGACTGATACCAGATTTGTTTTTTTTTTTTAAAGTACAGACAACAGCTTGTTATTAGAGCCCATATTCTTTACTTAGGAACAGAAAAAGATGTTTATTCCACAGCAGGCAATATTCCCAGAACAATGATGAAAAAGGTATAGTTTTTCCCCCCTTTACATTCTAAAACACAAGATAAGATGTTTCTGCTTATTCTAATAAATGCCAGGAAATATTAGAGTAGGGGTAAAAGCAGAGATCTCATTGGTGCACTGACCTCCCTATCCTAGAAATGTCCCCTTTACTTTGATTCCCAGATGACTCCATTAATTGGACCCAGGACATGGTTAATAATTTTTCTACACTTTAACTACTCAAACTGAAACTTCCATCACTGAAGACAAGTAGCAGCAGCCCCAAACATGGCAAAATTTGTAAGAATAGAATTCTGTCTTTGAGTCTGAAAATTAAGAGAAATGATAATAATAATAACAATAACAGCAGCTAACATGTATATAAGCATGTGCCAGGCACTGTGTTAATAAGCACTTTACAATCAGCCACATTAATGTCAGGTTAAATGGGAGAAGTACCACAAGATCAGGAAAGGGGAAAAGTCTATTTAAAGGTCAGGCCAATAAGCTTGACTTAACTTCATGGGAAAATTCTTGAAAGGATCAATAAAAGAGAATATCTAGAAAGGGAAGCAGTGATTACAAATAGCCAGCAATGGTTTTATCCAGCACAAAACATGCCAGACAAATTTCATTTACATTTTAGAGTCAACATTTATATAGCCCTTACTATGTGCCAGTTACTCTGTGTGTGTGTTTTACAATTATCTCACTTGATCCTCACAACAACCCCAGAGGATAGGTGCTATTATTATCCCCATTTTACAGAAGAGGAAAACTAAAGAAAATAAAGGTTAAGTGATTTGCCCAAGGTCACACAGCTAGTAAGTGTCTAAAGCTGGATCTGAACTAAAGTTCCTTGTGACTCACAGGATTACTAAACTAAAATTCAATTTTTGCAAAAACAAACCAAAAAAACCTTCTGATAAAGTATCTCATACTAAGCCTGACAGATATGGATAATACAATCAGATTGAGTTCAGAAATGGCTGGGTCCAGCCTCAAAGAATAGCTGTTAATGATTTGGTACTAAGTGGCAGGTTTCTAGAAGTCCCTCATGGATCTGTACGTGACCCTGTGCTACTGAACATTTTAATAATGACTTGTATAAAAGGTATAGATGATTGCTAATCAAATTTTCAAGTGACACAAAGTTGGGAGGGAAAGTTAACACACTGGATGATGATCAGGATACAAAAGTTTCTTGATAGACTAGAGCATTAAGTTGAATCTAACAGAATGAAATTAAATAAGGATAAATACAAAGTCTTGCACTTAGGTACAAAAAATCAATTCCAAAATGTAAGAGAGAAGAGGCATGAATAGGTATCAGTTCTGAAGAGTGCCTTCAGGTCTGAGTGGACTTGTGTGCTCAATAGTAGTCAGCAATGTGTGTGCTGCAGCAGCCAAAAGAACTAATGCAAGCTTGGCAGTGTTAAGAGAGGCAGAGCTTCCAGGAGCAGAAGTGATAATCCCACTGGATTCTGACCTTGTCAGACCTCATTTGGAATATTGTGTTCAGTTCTCAGTACCACGGTTTAAGAAATACATTAACAAACAAGGGTGTCTAAAGGAATGTAACCACGCTGGTGAAGGTACCTGGGAGTTTATGAACTATAAGGATCATCAGCTGAAGGACTTGAACATGTTCAGCCTAGAGAAGAAAAGACTAAAGGGGGACTTGATAGCCATGATCAAGTATCTGAAGGAGTGTCATGTGAAGGAGAGATGAGACTTGTTCTGTTTGGCCACAGAGTGCCCCAAAAGAAGAATGGGGTAGAAATTGCAAAGAATCCAAGACAGCCTTGATGTCAGGAAAAAACTTCCTAACAGGAGCTGTCCAGAAGTTGAATGGTTCTTCTAAAGAATGCTGTGTGACCACTTATCAAGTATCACAATTTGTATGAACTCTTTCATCCACAGTTGGATTCTAGAGTTGCTGAGATCCAACACTCAAATTTCTGTGATTCTGGAGGTTAAGTTCCACCTCTGACACATATGAGCTTATGTAGCAAAGGACAAGTCAATTACTTCATCTCTGCCTTGGATGTCTCAATTGTGAGTGGCCCTACTAATACCATTATTAAAAGCTGATTAGCAAGGGGCTCTTTTATCAGCAGAACACTCAAGTGTAAAGGACAGGCACCACATGGCTGGGGAATGTTTCACCAAAGAACTTAAGATTTTACTGGACACTATGATGCAATACTCAAGTGAGTCTTAGCTTTCTTTTCTGTCAAGTGAGGAGACAAAGATTGAACTAAAATGAGTTCTGGAATCCTTCTCCATTCCAACCTTCTAAGGGCTACAGTCTAATATTCTATATGAAAAGCATTCTGATAGAGGAAAGAAAGCTGGACAAGAAACCAAGAAAACTGTGCAAGTCCCAGTTCTGATATTTCGTAGTTGTGTGTGGTCATTCTTTATCTACAAAATGAGAATGGCAATTCTTATACTATTTACCTAACAAAGCTATTGAGGAAAGCACTTAATAAACCCTAAAAGACTAGAGAAATAGTAGTTTATGTTATGTGGCACGATGGATTATGCCAAATATGGCAACCAGATATTCTCCATTGCTACAAGTATAGCTCAAGTAATTCAGGGAAAAGTAATTCCCTAGAGAGCATGAAACATATTGGATTGAGTTGCTGAAGGAAGTTAACGATCTCTTCAAAGTCACTTAACAAATAACCTTCATTTCTCTACATGTAAGTATTTATACATATCCTGGCTCCTCACTCACATGAAAGGCTCACATATATACAAACTATTCTTAAATAACTTGAAAATGCTGTGCTCAAAATGTATGATAGATTAAAGTATGAAAATGCAAAAAAGTCCTACTCTCTATCTTTAAGTTGAAGGACAGTGAGAACACATATGTGTCTAACTGTGGGACAGGCTGCAATATTCTGATAAAAACTGGTTAAAAAATAGAGAGATAAGGGATATGAACAGGCAGGTCTCAGATGAAGAAATTAAAGCCATCTATAGTCACATGAAAAA
>NW_020954813.1:305563-306228 GCF_900497805.2 Vombatus ursinus
CAGCAACAACACTTCTAGGGATGTATCCCAAAGAGATCATACGAATGGGAAAAAGACCCACATGTACAAAAATATTGATAGCAGCTCTTTTTGTTGTGGCAGAGAATTGGAAATTGAGAGGATGCCCATCAACTGAGGAATGGCTGAACGAGTTGTGGTATATGAATGTAATGGAATACTATTGTGTTATAAGAAATGATTAACAGGCTGACTTCAGAAAAACCTGGAAAGACTTGTATGGTCTGATGCTGAGTGAAGTGAGCAGAACCAAGAGAACGTTGTACACAATAACAGCCACCTTGTATGATGACTAATATTGATAAACTTAACCCTTCCCAGCAATACAAGGATCTAAGAAATCTCCAAAGGCCTCTTGATGGAAAATGCTATCCACATCCAAAGAAATAACCATGGAGTTTGAATGCAGATCGAAGCATACTATTTGCTATTTTTTTTCTCTTCTATTGAGTTTTGTTTCCTCTTTCTGGTGGTTCCTCCTATTGGTTCTAATTTTTACTTACAACATCACTAATGTGAAAATATGTTTAATAGGAATGTATATGTATAGCCGATATCAGATTGTGCGCCCTAATGGGGAGGGTGGTCGGGAGGAAGGGGAAGAAAAATTTTAAACTCAAAAGCTTATGGAAGTGATTGTTGATAAA
>NW_020954813.1:306261-318046 GCF_900497805.2 Vombatus ursinus
AGAAAAATATAGAGATAGGTCAACGGCACAAACTAGACAAGGGCGAATCAGAAACAACGGAATTCAATAATCCAAAGTCTGATAAACTAGAAAACACCACTTATTTCATAAAAGCTGGTAGGAAAACTGGAAAGCAGTGTGGCAAAAATTAGGCTTACACTAAACTTTACATAACATTCTAGAAAATATTTAAATGGATATACAATCTTAATATTAAAGCTCACACCATTAAAACAACAACAACAACAGAAGAAAAGTAGATCACATATCTCTTACAGCTCTGGGTAGGAGGTGTATTCTTAACCAAACAAGAGATGGAGGCAATTACAAAAGATAAAACAGCTAATTTTGATTACCTGAAACTGAAAAGCTACTGCACAAACAAAATCAAATCGTTAGATGTTAGAAGGGCCAGGGGCCATAGAAGACCATATGTGAAGGAGGGTGGGTTATTTTTCCAAGAACTTTTTGGTTTTCCAAAGGGGAAAAAAAAGAGGAGGTAGAAAGAAGCAAAAACTGTTTTCTTGAACTCTGTATTTAATTAAACCAAAAATTATGAGTAAACTTATAAGGGGCATAAAAGTTTTACAAATTTGCAAAGAAATGAAATTTTTCGCCCTGCAAACTGGTTTTCCACCTCTTCAAAACTTCGAAATTTTACATCTCTTTTTTTTATTATAAACTAGCATAATATTCTACCTATGTCTGTAAATGTTTTATAAAATCACATTTTACTAAAAAAAAAATCCATGAACAAAAGGGAACTGAAATTATCATAATAAGATAAAAATTTCACAGTGAGATTAACTTAATCTTTATATCTGCTATTATCTTTAAAAATTCCTTGGTAGAAATTCAACAATATAAGCAAATTCAATATATTTATTAAATGCCTACTGTATACATCTAGTATGAAGTTTGGGTAAAAGTGCATACATCTAGTATGAAGTCTGGGTAAAAGTGCTGCTCTCTTCTTGATTCCAACTCCACAGCATCTTTCACATACATATCCTTCTCCACTTAAGGGACGCTGCCCTAGTTGGGACCTCATCATTGAGACTATTGCCAACAACCTACTCAGTGGTCATTCTGTCTCAAGTCTCTCCTCTCTTCAAACCATGTTAGTATGTGATAAATTCTATGAAGGAAGAATCGACAAAATTTTGGCAATGGATTGGACACATAGGCTGGGAATGAAGAGTCAAGGATGATATGACACCAAGGTTGCAAGCCTAGGTGGCTGGAAAGATGAGGGTGACCACTTTAGTAATGAGGAAGTTTAGAAGAGAGTCAGAATCAGAGTTAATTAAACATTTATTAAGTGTCTATGTTCCAGGTACTTCATGCAAAGAAAGGCCTAAGATATTCCCTGCCCTCAAACAGCTCATGACTTAATGGGGAAGACAATACGTAAAAAGAAGCCAAAATGCAGGGAGGTGAAGGAGTTTACCCAGCTTAGGGGAGGGAGAATGATGGAGTCATGTAGACCAGGCGGAAGATGATGTGAGAAGTGTGAGTTTTCTGAGCTGCTTTTATCTTGCAGAATGATCAGTTTCTGAAGATGATGAAGTCTAGGAAAGCAGCCAACTAGGAAATAATCATGGGAATTTCCTGGGTACTCTTGTTAAATAGTCCAGCTCCATCTCCTCTAATTGGAGAGAAGGACCCAAAGGGAAGGGAGAGCTGGGAGGTACGAGTTTCTGAATTGATTTCATCTTGTAAAAGGATGAATTTCTGGAGATGATGGAGTCTAGGAAAGTATCTGAGTAGGAAATGATGAGAGGAACCCTCTGGGTGGCATCCTTATACAGTGAAGGGATCTTGCACGAGCTCTCTAATAGGAGAATTTGTGATGAAAGATGATGAGCTATTTTTGTTGTTCAGTTGTGTCCAATTCTTCATGACCCCATTTGGGATTTTCCTGGCAAAGATACTAGAGTGGTTTCCTTTTCCAGTTCATTTTACAGATGAGGAATTGAGATAAACAGGTTAAGTGACTTGCCCAGGGTCACACAGATAGTGAATATCTGAGGCCAGATTTGAACTCAGGAAGATGAGTCTTCCTGACTCTAAGCCCAGCACTCTATCCACTGTGCCACCTAGCTGCCCAACAAATTATAGTTTAGACATACTGAATTTGAGATGTCTAAAGGATATCCAATTCAAAATGTTCAGATGATATGGGACTGAAGCTCAGGGAAAAGGTTAGAAGTGATAGATTTAGGAATCATTTACACAGAGATAACTGAATCCAAGGGAACTGATGAGATCACTAAGTAAGATAGCATAGTGCAAAAAGTGATTAGGGACCATGATAAAACCTTGGGGAACATCCATAGTTAGTAGATGTGTCTCAGATGAAGAAGAAAGGAATAAAACCGAGAAGAATGGGTCAGATAGAACCAGAAGAGATTAGTGTCACAAAATACTTATTGCTGTTAAGGCATTTTCAGTCCTATTGGACTCCACGTGATCCCATTTGGGATTTTCTTGGCAAAGATACCAGAATGGCTTGCCATTTCCTTTCAATAGCAGTTTGGAGCTTCAAACTATAATATGGAAATTCACAATTCAAAAAACTGCCATGACATATCAACATATACTGGTGCTCTCTACATCCCTTCCATACACAAATTTGTCTAAAGCTACAAGCATCTCAAATAACAAGTACTCAGGTTAGTTTGTGAAATGCCATATTGCAAGACAGATTACATTCCATCTGATCAGTACTACAGATTTGTTCTTTTCAGAAGTAGGCTGGGATAGGGGAATGTGAAATTCAATCACTCAGAAATTGGTACAACAAATTCTAATATTTATATCTTTAAAATAAGCAAATAGCACTATTTTTTGCATAATGAAGGAACCATTTCAGAGATAAGTCAGATGCATAAAAATATTGAGTATATTATATAATAATATCCACAGAAGACAACAGATCAAATTAATATATGTAAAGTGCTTTGCAAACCTTAAAGCACTATGTAAGTGTTAGCTATTATTATTGTTATTACTCTGAGTCATTTGGTGTATAATGTTGATAAATCAAGAAAAAAAGCTAAGTTATATAAGTAGTGAAGGAGCAATATATATTTAAGGATTTCAACTTTTTTAACATTTTTTAAAAATTTTAAAAATTTAAAAAGGTAGGCTACCCATCAGTTTATTTGGATAATTCATGGACAAGGGACATCTCAAGCCCCAAGAATTAAATATCATAATACCACTGAATATTCAGTGATTAAAAAAAAATAAAAAAAATAACTTTGCACATAGATTTAAGAAAAGGTCATTTTTACTGAAACCTATCAGTTCATATAAACCAACTTCAGCCAATGTAAAAAAAAAAATCCCAAAGTAATACTCATAATGCATTCATAAACTTAAGATAACACAGGCTAAGCAAAGTGAAATTTATAAAATGAAATATCCACAAGGGCAAGGTTAGAAGAAAATCCAACAAAGAATCAGTTAATGCCCATAACTAGGTACCTTTGTTCTATTCACATAACAGGAACTACTGGTTCTTCTGGTTCAACTAAACTAGTTAGAGGATAACATGTGTTTTGCAGTTGCTGTTCAATAAAGTATCACTAAGACACCTTTTATGAGAGGGGCAATTCATAAAAAACAATTTAACTTTAATGCTACCTGCCACTCTAGGGGAAAAATGTTAGTCATACTATTAAGACTAAACTGATAACTCAGTGGATGGAATGTTGCGCAGTCAGGCAAATAGTGGGTTCCAAGTGGGTGGGGAAAAGAGGGTTATGTCAGGAAGTAAATGGTAAAAAACAAAAGATATCAATAAAACCTAAAAAATAAAGTGTTACTATAAAAAAAAAGACAACTGGTTAACAGCAAACTCTTTCCTCACTTACTAAGAAACTAATGAACATTAAACCAGCTTTGTTCTTATCTCCTACACTGTTAAATAATTCATAGAATAGCTTTTGGTAGGAAGAAATCCAAAGTGAGTAAGAAAAAGTTTCCCTGACCTTCCAAAACTCTCCAATTTCAATAAAGACAAAAGAAAAACAAATGAACAAGCACCTATAGTACTTACAAGGCAGTAGGCAGAAAGAAACAAGCATTTATTAAGTGGTTACTATGTACCAGGCACTGTTCTAAGTGCTTTACAAATATTATCTCATTTGATAACATAACAGTAGACAGGGCAAAAAAGGTTAAAAAAAACAGTCCCTGCCCTCAATTAGCTTACATTCCACTGGAGAATACAATCCAAATATAGCCAAGAGTAACGGTAATTTAAGGAGGCAGAGAACATTAGCAACTGGGGAGATTTCACAAGTGGCACCAGAGCTGAACACTTAAGTAAAATAAGATTATAAGAAGTGAAGATGACGGAGTGAATTAGAGGCAAAGGGTATAAGTATGTATGAATGCACTTAGACAAGACAGAATGAAAATTTCAGGAAATGGTAATCCAGGTGGCCATTACTGGGGGTGTACAAAGACAAATAATGTAAAATAAAGTTAGAAATGTAGATAAATACCAGATTATGGAAGACCTTGAATGTAAAGCTAAGGAGTTGCTCCCTCCAACCCCCACCCCTTAGAGGCAGTGTGGCAAGTAGAAACGAGTGGATTTTTGTTCAGATCTGAGTTTGAATCCTGGCTTTCCCACTGGCTACTTGAGTAATCTTAACCTCTCTGGGACTCAGTCTGCTCATCTGTAAAATTAAAAACTCTAACTAGATGTCCTGTGATATCCCTTCCAACCCTAACTCTACTATCCTATGATCTAGAAGTGAGCTACTGAAAGTTTTTAAATGGGGGCTGATGTGATTGACTTCTGCTGTAAGGGTTACTCAGGCACCTATGGAGGATGCATTACAGAAATAACAGGCAGGGAGACTCAAACAAATTATTATTACAGTCTTTTTGGGAGGTGATGAGAGACCTGATAATCAGGTTGTGACACTATGACAAAGAAAGAAAAGGAATAGATCAAAGATGTGGAGCTGAACAGCCCTTGGCAACTGATTAGATTATTAGGATAATACTGGCGAAGGAAGAAATCAAGGACAACTTCTAGCCTTACAGAATTAGGTGACTGAGAGAATCCCCATCACCCTATCATAAGTCTTATGTGCAGTTCTAAAAGCCAAATTTTAGGAAGGATTCTGATAAGCTGAAAATTATCCAAAGGAAGACAACTAGGGTAATGAAAGGCTTCAAATCAGGATGTGGTTGAAGGAACTGGGAATGTTTAACCTGGAGAAATAAAGATAGAATAATTGTCTTTAAGCGTAATAATTGTCTTTAAGTACTTGAAAATTCTCTTGGAGAAGAGGGAATAATCATTTTCCTTGGATCTTAAGAGGCAGAATTAGGGGGAAAAATATACAAGTTTCAGAGCCATATGGGCACGGTCCCCCTTCCCTCCACTTTACTTTTTAATTGTATTTTTTATTTTGAACTAAAGACAAAATAAAATTAGTATTTTATATACACTAGAGAATAGGAGAGGATTATACATGAAACCAAAATTCTCTTATGTAGAGCTTGCTTGTATTTTTAAGTATATAACAAATTTAACATATAATGTTAGAAGCTATCCTGCCTATGAATCCTTCTGGCCTACCTTCTATTCTCTTATTTTCAGTTCATCTTTCCCTACCTTTCCAGTCAACCATGATTAAAAAAAATATATATTGTAACAAATATACACCGTCAAGGAGAAAAAACAAACAACAACAAAAAAAACCCCAACAATTCCACACTGGGCATGTCCAAAAACGACTGTTTCATTCTGTATTATAAGTCCACCAGTTCTTTGTTATGGGCGGGGGGAGGGTAGGATGCTTCACCTTCAGTACTCTAGAATAGTGACTGGTCATTTCACTGATCAGCGTTTTAAAGTTTTTTTTTAAATTGTTTTTCTTTACATTATTGTTATTGTAAAAATTATTCTGGTTCTCACTTTTCTCGGTATCAGTACATGTAAGTTTCCCATTTGAAACTGAAAGCATTACTTTCATTATTTCTTCAATACAATAATATTCCATTATATTAATATAGCCTATTTGTTTAGCTATTCCCCAATTAATGGACACTCCATCAATTCCTAGTTTACAGTTCTTTGCCACTACAAAAGGAAATATTATGAATATATTTGTACATTTAAGGGTGGAGTTGAAACCACCTCATTTTAGCTAGGATATCTTAACTAGGTAAGAACATTTTTGAGATGCATACATACATATATACATACATGTATACATATGTGTATATCATCATTGTTCACTTGGACTTCATCAGTGTCTCCAGAAACTCATCATCGTTCAAGGTCAATCACCTCAACTCTGAAATTCATACCTCAGCATCCCCCTCTCTTGAGGTCCCTCCCTCCCTCTGACTGGAGAGGATGAAGGGTAAACATCACAAAGCTCCAAAGGAGGGAGCCCAGAGCAGCCATCTCATCACTTACCAAGAGTCTATAGGACTTCATTTTGCTCCTTCCATCTCTTCTGCTTTTCAGCTTTATAAAAAGCTGTATTGTTTTTACCATATTAGACTGTGAGTTCCTTGAGGGGAGTGAATGTCATGTCTATTTTTGCATCCTCATGACTTAGCACAGTACCTGGCACATAGTAGATGCTGAATAAATATTTACTAATTTATTGATATGGCTCTTTTTCCTCTTTCATTAATGTCTTTGGGGTACGGACCTAGAAGTAATATTGCTACACCAACGGGAATGTATAGTTTAATGACATTTTAAGCATAGTTCAAATTGCTTTTCAGAACCCTTGGTCCAATTCATGCCTTCTTTTCCTTTTTTTGTCAATTTTGAAAATCTGATGGGTGTGAGGTAGAATCTCAGAACTGCTTTAATAACTTCATTTCTCTATTAGTGATTCGGAACATTTTTTCACATTGTTGTGGATAGTTTGGATTTCTTCCTTTAGCCTGTTTAGTCTTTGGACCATTTGATTGCTGGGAAATGGCTTTTGTTCTCATACATATGGATTAATTCTTTATATATCTTGGATATGAGATCTTTGTCAGAGAAATAAGCTGCAAATATTTTTCCCAGTTAACTCTTTCCATTCTAACCTTAGTTGTACTGATTTTGTTTATGCAAAACCCTTTTTAATTTTATGTAATCAAAATGGCCCATTTTATCTTCTGTGATCCTTTTTATCTTGTTTGGTCATGAACTCTTTCCCTATCCACAGATCTGAAAAGCAATTTGTTCTATGCTCCTCTAATATGTTTATGATATGACTCCATACCCTCACCTCATAGTCAAGGTCTCTGGATTATTGAACACTACAATAATAGGTTTGAGTGCTTATTGTACATTGTATATTTAATCTGTTTCATTGATCAACCTCTCAACTAGTACCAAATCATTATGGCTATATCTTTGTTGTATAGTTTGATATCTAGTACTGTTAGACCCCCTTCCTTCTCACTTTTCCCCCCATGATTTCCATTGAGATAATTCTTTGCAACTTCTCTTGAACATTCCTCCTCTCTGCTGATACTGCCACAACTCTAGTGCAGGCCCTTATTACCTGATAGCAGATCTACCTGCTTCCAGTCTTTTCTCCACTCTAATCCATCCTCCATTCAGCCACTGGAGTGATTTTCCTAAAGCACAGGTCTGATCATGTCACTCACTAACCTCCAATAGCTACTTATTGCCTCTAGGAGCAAACACAAAATGTTCTGCTTAGCATTAAAAGCCCCTTACAACCTAGCCCTCTCCTAGCTTTCCAGTCTTCTTACACCTTACTGCCAAGACACCTATTCTTTGATTCAGTGACACTGGCCTCCTGGCTGTTCCATGAATAAGACACTATCTCTCCACTCCATTTTCTCTGGTGGTCTCCTATGCCTGAACATGCTCTTTTCTTCTCTGCTCTAACTACTGATCTCCCTGGCTCCCTCTAAATCTCAATTAAAATCTTTTCTTTTATTGGAAGCCTTCTTCAACCTCTCTTAATTCTAGTGCCTTCCCTCTGCTAATTACTTCCTATTTACCTTGTATATATCTTGTTTTTATATATATGTTTGTATGCTGTTGTCCCCTTAGGTTGTAAGCTCCTTGAGGATGGGATTGTCTTTTGCCCCTTTCTGTATCCCCAGTGCTTGGCACACAGCAGATGCTTAATGTTTATTGACTGATAAATTGATGAACTGTTTAAGCACCTTTGGCTAATTTTTAATCCTTTCTTTAATAATCCTTTATTGAATATAATTTAGACTGTATTATCATCATCAATAAAGGGAAGTGTTTAATTTTCTGCTTTACATAGTCATTTTTTGTAGAGATGCCATAAAGTGGTTAGAAACTCCTTTCTACTAAGATCCAGTAATCATCAGATATATGTTGCGTATAACTTTTTTTTTACTTGTCAAATCTTTAATGGGTAAATGGGGAAGACTGGCACGGTCCAGCTTAGTCTTTCTTGGCAGCAGCCTTCCTCGTGGCAGCTAGAACGTTGCTGAGCTCCTCTCTCTTCCTCTTGGCCCCAGATGTGAGTTCCCACCCTTTTTTTGATGAACTTAAGGGCTTGCTTATCCTTGGAGAGCTTTAACAATTCCATGGCCCGTCTCTCATAAGGGGCAAATCCACACACCTCCCGGATCATATCTCTCACAAACTTGGTGTGTTTGGTAAAACGCCCACTGCGGCAGCAGGGCAGTGTCACGGCTTGGAAATTTTTTTGGTAACTTTGTGGCCCTTGTTGGCCATGGCTGCAGCACTACTATAGGCCCAATGGCAGCCACAGCAGAAGGGCTGCATATAACTTTTTAAAAATTTTATTCAAATCTTTAACTTCTTTCTAGTTCATTTTTCATTATATTTGTCTATGTTTAAAAGGGAGTACACTGAGGTTCTCAACTTTAAGGTACTTCCTCCTTTAATTTGTTTAACTTTTCCTCTAAGTGTTTAAATGCTATGCCACTTGGTAGATATATGTTAACTCTTGACACTGTCTATTACACCTTTCAACAAAATGTAGTCTTCTTGTTTTTCTTCTGACCAAGTCTATTTTTGCAATTCCATCGTCTGAAATCATAACTGCTTTTAAGCACGCAGATTTTGCTTCAGGCCTTATTTCAGCTCTTTGGGAGTCTCTGTCTTTTAGCCTTTCCATTAACAACGATCACAGGTTTGCACTTCCATACATGGCCCCTAATGATATCTTTTAAAACTTCTTGCTTAATTTTCCCTCCAACCCCACCCTGCTCTGAAATTCTAGTTGAATTTGTGGGCAAAATCTTTTTCTTTGAGACTTTTCTTATAGATGTTGGAGAGTATTTCCCCTACTTCTGGATTTGTGTCTTGGGCATCCCTGATTCTATCATCTCTGTCACATCTTTTGTTTGTTTAATACATTCTTTCAGCCATACAACCTGAATTAGGACTTTGTGCTGGTGCTAAGTTCTATACTCCTCTGGAGGAAGAATCAATCTTGTTTGGTCCTGATCTGTACTATCTGGGGTTCTGCTAGTGGTTCAGGACAAGTACCCGCAAACTTGTAGTGCATGCCCAAATGGTATGATTTAGTATGAAACCTGACTGCCACCCTCCTGGTCTGAGTTTGGTAAGTTTCAGAGTCTGGTTTGGGTCTGACACATACTAGGGGCTTAATAAATGCTTGTTCACTGATTTTTTGGCAGTTTCTCTATGTTTAAGGTCTGACTGCACTGCTACATAGAAAAGAAAAATATTGTTCTTATAGATGATATCAACAATGAACCCTAAAATTCTGATTTGGTGACCTTTCCTTAAACTAAATGTGTTATTTACTGTATGTTTTATTTACACTAATCAAACAATTATCAGAACAATTTCCTTCTTACTCACTTTTATTAAATGATTGTTCAGCATTATGGAATTTTCCAGAATCAATATACACTTGGAAGAACTTCACCTTCACCTTTAGTCTCTTTCTGAATTGTATTGATCTGAATTCAGGTCATATTTTCCCCATTAAATTAACCATGTGTAAAATCTCAACCTACACATTTTGTCCTTAACTTAAGTTTTCCAAATCTTCCCAACAGCAGTTTTCTCACTGGCTTTCAGTACAGAATGAATGCCTCCCTGCTGCTCATTCCAAGGCTAGAGAATATCATTATGAGTGAACAGGCGTAAAGGAATGTCAAGGGTCAAGTGAGTGGGAATTTGCACTTCTTAAGATTTCCATTCTGCTGTGCTTCCAATTTGTCCATAAAGGATCCTCAAAGTCAGTATCATTGTACATAAAAGTCTGTGGCAAGGGATTTGGGTGTGGTGCATCCCACAGAGAGGTGGGATTTACAGCTCTGCAAGTGAAGAATGAATGAAGGGTTATTCTTGAGAGACAGTCTGAATCTATTCTCCTTAGAAAAAGAAGAAAGCAGAGAAATGGAATTGAAGTGAGAGGGAACAACCTAGGCTTTGCCTCTTCCTTAGTTTTCCCCTAACTCCAACTTGCTATGTTTAACATTCTTAATTCCTTTACATTCCTCCTGAGTTTTCTTAAACTCGTCACACATTATGTTTGCGTGTGGTAGGTGCTTATTTAATTACATGAAACACACACACACACACACACACACACACACAGTTTTTCCCAAATGAGAACAAGGGATAAAAGATTTAAGACTGGAATGGTAAAGTAGCATCCTTAAGATATTAAACAGTCCAGAGAAGGTCTTACTCCAGTATTTTGGGTGGACTCTCTAAGGTCCTCTCACCTCAGTATATATGTACATACAGACCATCCTTTCTGCTTTGTACCTCCTTGTATGTCTGATAACAGGTGTAATAGACAGACTGGGTGGTATCATGGAAAAAGCACTGGCCTGGGAGTTCAGAGACTTCAATTTAACCCCCACTTTGTCATTAATTTGCTCTATAACCTTAGGCATGCTGCTTCCCTTCCATGGGGTCTCAGGTTCCCAAACAGTAAAATAAGAAGGTGGGAGAGGCAGCATGGTAACATGAAAAAACACCTCATTTTGATTCAGAGGACCTGTGCTGCTACTTAGTTACATTACTTATCTGGGCCTCCGTTATCTCATCTCCAACATGAGGGGACTGGATTAGATGAGTTCTAAGTTCCATCTCTATAATCTCATGAATATGAAATGCATGGTGGGAAAGGATTGCAAAGTGAAATGGAGGTGATCACAGGGTCATTCAAGTATCCAAGTAGAAGGATATATGATAAGGAACAAAACTGCCCTCTTCCCTTAGGGGGAAAAAAACCCAACACATAAAATAAACCTATACATCTTGAACTAGAAGACTTACATAGCCTGTGGTAAAGAATTCTACCACAATTGTTCAAACATTTATAGAGCACTTATGTATGTATTGCAGAGGAAACAAAGAAATTTTAGTCTTTGTTCTAATGGATCTCAATATAGTATAACAATGGAATGCATACTACTAACAACAATACAAAACTATCTCACAAAAACCATTCTTGAAGAATTCATATAACCTCATAAATAAAAAATAAGATGCATCCAAAATAATTCTTGGGCATAAGGATAAATATTTAATAAATTATAAAAACCTATAAAACAATATCATTATAAAATCTCCCCTAAGACAGAGCTACTATATTGTTTTTTTTGGAAGGGAGGGCTCAATGAGAGTGGTAGAAGACTATCTGGAAATACAGGCAGAGCCACATAGGGGAGTAGCAAGAAGTACAGCCACCTTCGGTTGATTTTGCCTTTGTAACATTTCCATGAGGGCAGAGACAATCTTTTTTTTTTTTTTTTTTTTTTTTTTTTTTTTTTTTTT
>NW_020954813.1:318072-351321 GCF_900497805.2 Vombatus ursinus
TGCCGGGCATGTAACAGGTGCATATGCTCCTTCTCCCCTCTGACCCTGGTACCAGTCCTCATACCTCACACCTGGATCACTCCAACAGCTTGCTGACTGCCAAGTCTATCCCCACTCCAGTACATCCTCAGCTGTCAAAGCGATCTTCCTAGAGTGCATGTCTGACCAATTTACCTACTCCCCACACGAACTCCAGTGGCTTCCTATTACCTCCTAAATCATCTCTTTGGTGTTCAAATCCCTTCATAACCTCCCCTCCCCCCAATTTTCGGGTCTCTTTACCCCTCATGTACTTTTCAATCCAGAAACATTAATTTCTTTGCTATTCCTCAAGGAAGATCCTTCCATCTCCCAACTCCAGGTATTTTCACTGTCACCTATGTGTGGAATAACTTTTCCTCCTCATTTCTACCTCCTGGTTTGTCTGACAAAATTTTTCAAGCCCCATCTAAAATTCTACCTTACACAGAAACCCTTTCATAATCCCTCTTAATTCTAATGCCTTCTCTCTATTGATTACTCCCAATTTATACCATATATAGCTTGTTCATACACAGTTGTTTGTATGTTGTTTCTTCTTCAGACTATGAGCTCCTTGGAAGCAGGGATTATCTTTTACCTTTGTATCCACAGTCCTTAGCACAGGCTATGGCACATCGTAGGCATTTAATAAATGTTTACTGACTGACTGGGAGGAATGGCATTTTAAGGGAGGAGTCAGCACTAAGCAAAACAAACTGAAGTACAAAAATATTTATAGCTCTTTCTGTGGTGACAAGGAATTTGAAACTGAGGGGGGCCCATCAGCTGGAGAATGGCTGAACAAGTTACGGTACAGAAATGTGACAGAGTATTATTGCGCTGTAGGAAATGATGAAGGTGGTGATTTCAGAGAAACCTTGAAGAACTATATGAACTGAAGCACAATGAAGTTAGCAGAACCAGGAGAACCATTTATACAGAGACAATATTGTACAAACAACTTTGAAACACTTGGGAATTCTGATCAACATAATTATCAACCATAATAATAGAAGACTAATGATGAAATATGCTGCCCACCTCCTGACAGAAAGGTAAAAGATTTAGAACTTTTTTTTTTTTGGACAGGAAATGTTTTGCTTGACTATATGTGCTTTTAACAAAGGTTTTCTTTTTTCTTTCTCAATTCGAGAGGGAGAGTAGGCAGGCAAGAAAGACGGTGAATTTTTGCTAATTGAAAAAGTATCCAGAGAGGATTTCTTTAAAATCAAAAGGCATTACCAAAATACTTTTTAAAAACACTTTACAGATAAGAGGCAGAGAGATAGTGGAAAGAGTGTTGGGAGTAGCGTCAGGGAAACAGATTCAAATCTCACCTGACACCAAACAGTTGGTGAGCCTGGACAAGGAACGTAATCTTTAAGTGCTTCATCATGACCACCACCACCAAGTATGTATTAAATACTAAGTGCCAGGCTAAGCACTGGGGATAAAAAGAAAGACAAAAACACTATCCCTGTTGTCAAGTTCACATTCTAATGAGGGAGACAACACGCAAACAACTATGTACATCTCAGAGGGAAGGTACTACCAGTGAACTTGGAAAGGCCTCTTGCAGAAAATAGGATTTGAGCTGAGTCCGGAAGGAAGCCAGAGAAACCAGGAGACAAAAATGAAGAGCAAGAGCATTCCACAAATGGGGAAAAGTCAGTGAAAAGGGAGAGAGTAAGGACATTTTACAGATGAAACTGAAGCAAAGAGGGTTAAGTGACTTGCCCAGGGTCACACAGCTAGTGTCTGAGGCCAGACTGGCACTGTCCACTAGCTGTCCAAGTAATTTACTGGGAGGGAGAAAAATCCTTACCTGATTAAATAATTACTTCCAATAGGGGAAAAAAAAACTGAGCTAGAGAAATAGTTAATGGAATGTAAGACTACTGAGTTAACTTGGTGACCCACTGGTTATGCTGCTGGCCTCAGATTCAGGAAGATTTGAGTTTGAATCCTGTCTAATACACTTATTCCCTGTTCTCCATTTAACCTTGCTGGGCCTCAGTTTCCCCAATTGTAAAATGTGGATAATAACAGCACCTATTTCACAGGGTTGTTTTGAGGATCAAATGAGACAAATACGTAAAGCATTTTGCAAAAATTTAAGGGCTACAAAACTGCTGCTATTGTTATTGTTATCATTATTATTTACAATCTTCAACAAAACTGCACCACACAGCAAATGACTAAATGCTCTTAATAATATGATTATTTTCCTGAAATGTAATTTCAGGCATCTCCTAATAAGACAAATTTTACCACATTGTGACAGCAGTGACGGATATTTTGTTACCAGATGTCATACTACTAAGAAAAAAAGATATACATTATTACAAACTTTTTAAAAGCCACAATACTAAACAATGTTGTAACTAGCTTGTATAATGAAACGGCAACACAGCTGGCCTTGAATATATTACGTAGTGAGAAATTTGAAACAAGAAGCAAATGCATTCAGTTACAGGAAAAACAGAAGGGTAACTTCAGTCTACTGGGAGGACTGAATCAAAGTGTAGCTCTCTCAGGTTGCTAAATTATAGAACAAAGAAAAAAGGAGGAGAGTACGAGAACACTAAAACAAATGCTTGCAATAAAAGAGTGTCTACAGATGTAACGCAAAAGACAATGATTCTTCCTTATAAATTTGAAAATAAGACACATAAAGCTTTAATATACTCAACAATAGTTCAGTAAAATACTGCTTCGCAAAGTTAGATTTTTAAGATACAGAACTCTTAAAAAATCTTAAAACAGGGGCAGCTAGGTGGTGCAGTGGATAGAACACTGGCCCTGGAGTAAGGAGGACCTGAGTTCAAATCCTGCCTCAGATACATAACACTTACTAGATGTGTGATTTTGGGCAAGTCACTTAACCCCAATTGCCTCATCCAAAACAAAACAAAACAAAACTTACAACACTATAGATTCAGCATGCATTGACAATACTTAAAAACATGAATGAGTAAGCCATCACTCCAGAGGTAAAGACTTCCTGGAAAAAATGTTAAATTTTAGAGTTGGAAAATATTTAAAATATATTTTATTATGTTATTTATTAAAGCTCTATCGCTTTATTTTCACAGAATTTGAGAACTGGAAGGGAGTTCAGGGTTCATCCAGTCCAACCTGGACACAAAAAGAATTCCTCAACTATAGCATACCTGAAAAGTAGTAATCCAGCCTTTGTTTAAAGACTTCCAAGCAAGGAAAACCACCCCACGATCTCTCAGGTCAGCCCATTCCACTTTTGGACAGCTATGATTATTTGAAATTTTCTCCTGACACAAAACCTTTTTACAACTTCCACTTATACTTCCCTGTCCTGCTTCTGGAGCCAAACAGAACAATTTAATCCCTCCTCCACTTGACAGGACTTTAAATACCTGAAGACAGTTATGTCCCCCCTAAGTCTTCTTTTCTCCAGGCTAAATACCCCTAGCTCCTTCAACTGACTGTCATATGATAAGGACTCAAGAACAAAAACCATTGTGGTTTGCTCCTCTGGAAACCTCTTTGTTTAGCTTTTAAAACCCTTTCACAACCTGGCCTCAGTGGTCACTATTACCTCTCCTGCATTTTTTAATCCAGCCAGACTGGAGATCTCCTGCAACACTGACAATGAACTATTAATAGCTTTAAGGCTGCCATTCAACCAATTCTGAAGTCACCTGACTGAATTCTAATCTAATCCTTTTATCTCCATTCTCTTCACAAGAATAACATATGAGATACTTTATCAAAAGCTTTGCTAAAATCTAGACAAACTACATCCATAGCATTCCCTTCATTTACTGGCTTAGTAAGTCTTTCAAAAAATAAGTGAGGTTAAGTTTGGCATACAAAATATTCAGCAACAATACAATTCCTGGGAAAATTCTAGAACAGATCATTAAAGTCAGATTCACTAGCTAGAGTTAGCAGACCATTTTCTTCCCTTTTCTGAAAATCAGGAGATTTCCACTTCTTCATTCTTGTAGTATCGCCTCTACTTTCTATGATCTTTCAAATATCTTTCACAATGGCCTTACAACCCCATCTGCCAGTTCTTTCAGGACTACAGCATGCCATCCAGGTGATATGAATTCAAGGGCAGCTTAGGACTCTCTTACTATCTCTTTAAACATCTTGGATATCAAACTCCCTGTTAGTACTATTTTTTCTGTCACTTCCAGTGGAAAGGTTGTTTTCCTTTCCAGAAAAAACAGAGAACTGAACAGCTTTGACTTCTCTCTGTTGTCAGTTATTATTGTCCCAAGTTGACAAAGGTACTATTTCTTCTTTGATTTTCCTTTTTCTACCAATATAACTAACAAAGCTCTCTTTATTGTCTTTCCCTTCCTTTGCCAGCCTCAATTTATTCTGAGTTTCAGCATTTCTGACAATATTTTCATAGGATCATGCCACACTAGTCTGTTTGTTCTGTTACCTGTCCTTGCTTCATCTTCTATACATCTTTTTAATATCTAAGGTGGTTATGAATCCACTTTCATCTCAGACAATTCCTCTTTTTCCTTCCCACTGCAATTGTTTCTTCAAAGTTTCATTCTTGAGCATCTCCCTAACTTACCCTCAAGTTTTACTCCATGGGAGCTTTCCTATCATTCCTTTGAACGCTTTCAAATCTATTAACCCCAAATCTAGGGTGCATGTTATACTATTTAGATGTCTTCTCCTTCACTATCAAAAACACTAGGAAAAAATCACTTTCCTACAAAAAACACTTCCCTGTTATTCATAATTATATTCAGAATAAAATTTCCCTTTGTTAGTTCCTCCACTTCTGGAAGGATAAGATTATCATTAAGGCAAGCCAAGAAGTTATTTATCTTCTCCCAAATAATCAAAACATGTTAAT
Source organism: Vombatus ursinus (assembly GCF_900497805.2). NCBI lineage: Eukaryota > Metazoa > Chordata > Mammalia > Diprotodontia > Vombatidae > Vombatus > Vombatus ursinus. Next base: position 322,961 of record NW_020954813.1, read on the forward strand.
AATTCAAAAGATCCAATCAACTGATGTGGGGTAACTCCTTTGCACAGATACAGATCGCAACACTTCCACATCTTAGTTAAATATCTTTATAAATTGATATGGTCAGAAAAATCTGTCACCTGATAGCCAGCATTATGATAAGAAAACTGGAAATAAACAAAAAAGCTAGGTTTTGAATGACTTTATTACAAGATCAATGTTTTCTATTCTACAATATTGTAAAAACAGCCTCTATAACTAAGAATCAACTTTTGCATGGTATATAACACTATGGACATGAATAATTCTCAAATGGATTATAACCTCTCCAATATCAGAAAAATCAACTATTGACATTCACACCAATTTCAAATATTAATTTTAAGCCATTATAAACTTAATATGAAGTTAGGAAATACTACCTACAGAAATAACTTTACTAGTATGCCACTTTTAACATGCCATCTTTTACCAAAAGCACTGGAAACCCTAATAGAATGTTCCATAACAAATGAGAGCATTCATCCAGAATGGCAATAATTGAGATTTTTACAGACAGCAGTAAAAAGCATCTGCAAATGCTTTTTCATATGACCCTCACAACAACATTGCGAAGTAGATAATATATGTGTCACCACTCTTTCTAGACTAGGACCAAGACTTAAAGGTTGGGTGAATTTTCAACCTTTTCAAAATTAATTAATAGTGGAGTTAGAATTGAAACTCAGGTCCTTTGATGGAAATAGACTGCCATCACAGGTGCTTCACATTGCAACAATCACTCCTTGATGGCTAAAACATAGGAAGCCATGCCAGAGAAGCCATTCTAGAGAATGATGTATGAGGGCTGCAACATTAGCTATGAAAGCAATTTTAGATTTATTCTACTTAGGTCCAGAGGACAAAACTAGGAGTAATTTTTGGCTAGGCAATGGGGTTAAGTGACTTAGCCAGGATCACACAGCTATTAAGTGTCAAGTGTTTGAGGCCGCATTTGAACTCAGGTCTTCCTGACTTCAGGGCAAATGCTCTATCTACTGCGACACCTACCTGCCCTTGCTCCTTAAATATTTGTTGAATTTTCCAAAAGTGTAATGAGCTGCCTCAAAAGTGGATTCCCCATCATTGCAGTTTTTTAAGTACAGGCTAATAGATCATTTTAAAGATACCATAGTGGTCTTATTCAAGGAGGGCTGAAGTAAATGTCCTCTGAAGTTCCTTCCACTATAGACAGATTCCTTGGAATTGAAGGGTTTGGGGAATTAAGAGTGGAAGGGATTGAAGATTAAATTATTTTTTATAATACTAACATATAGTACTATTTTTTAATAGTCTTTCATTATCATGGACTCACAAGCAAGAATGTGTCTGAGGTCCACAAAGCATCAGCAAACTTTAGACAAAGTATCATACTTGACTGTAATCATTAACGGTTTCCCCAATACAAAGAAGACATAGGAATCATATTATTACAGTAAAGTAGAGGGAAAAAAATCAGAAGATAGGGTAGATTTTAATGAATTAGAGGTTAGGGAATCAAGACAAGGAAGATAACCTTAAAAGTTACAAGTTAAAATTATTATATACCTTTAAAAAAAAAGCAAGTCATCCAAATTACAAGTTGGTTTTTTTTTTCATCTTTCCCATATCCCCAAATTGAAAGAAAATATTCATACAACATTAAAGTAGACGTGCCTCTCTACTCATTTTCTGCAAAAGCAAAGCAGAATGAAATCAGTCCACGATTTCATCAATATGTAGGTGCTCCCTCTACCAATATACATTGAAACCCATCCACATCCAACCCCATGTAACCCTTTATCCACATTTTCCCATAAATTTCCATGGGTGCCCAGGGATGATATTCTGAATATCAAAACAGTTCTAACTCAGTAGACAAAGGTTCTCCTGCAATACACATCTCTTAAAATCAAGAGTTTCCTCTGATAAAACCAACAAGAAATCACTTCATTTAACAGTGTTTGTCACAGACATAGAAAATGCCCACTTAAAAAAAAATAACCACAACACTAAAACCATTGGATGTTGCATGTTGTATACATTTCAATTAACCTTGTGACTGAGATATAGACTATTGTCTGCCTTTTTTTTCTCATATTTTCATTAAGGTTATCTCACTCTAATAAAGATTTTATTGAGATGAGAAAGTAGGCATATAGGCTGACAGTTTATTGATATAGTCTCAATTTCTGGGGGAGGGGAGGGAGTTAAACTCTGATTTTTACAGTCAGGTATTATCTTAAACCTCTTTTAGATATTTCAAGAATCAGTCCTTCAACTCTCATTGATGAAATGATCAACCATGATTCCAGAAAAACAATGATGAAGCATGCTATTTAACACCTGACAGAAGCAATTAAATCAAGGTGCAGAATAGGACATATGCATTTTGGACATGGTCAATATAGGAATTTGTTTTGCTTGCCTGCATTGTTATAAGGGTTTTATTTTCCTTTTTTTTTTTCTTCCTAATGGGATATGGAAATAGAAAGGAGTTCCCCTTCCCCCAAAATATGAAAAAAAGGCCACATGGAAATAATAAATAAGGTAGCCTTGAAAAGTACATGTTTGAACTTTACTTAAAAAGAAAAGCAAACTACATTAGATTCATAGTTTCATGTATAATCCTCTCCTTACGATCCACAATATATATTTAAATAATCATTTTATTTAATACTCATTTATTGTTCATTAAGTTTGGAATAAAAAGACAAAAAAAAAAGAATCAATGCTACAATGCTTTCAAAATTTGTTTTGCCATCATCTTGAATTTCTTTTACACATACTTGATCCAATTTAGCTGTTCTTCCTGTGTTTCTTATTATAAAAACACGAAAATATGCTTTTTAAGTCAAGCTTGAAATATTTTGAGAATTAGGAAAGAATTATTCCAAGTATAATGGTATACTGCTGTCAAATGCATTATGTATATATGGCATATATATATATTTATATACACACACATAGAATATACAAAATATTTTGCTATGTAACACAGCTAAATGTTTTTTAAACATTCACTGAGCAATGACAATTATACTCTGAAAAAGATAAGCTTTTTACTTATCTTTTTCCTTCAAACACATCATCTTAAATCAACAACTTAATTACCAATAAAATAGTTCATATAGTTTCCATATCTTCAGAAATTCAAAACAAAACACCCTATAAGCATAGTAGTTTAAAAAACATAGTTTGGCCTCCAAGTGCCAAATTATTTGACTTGATAATGAATAAATAAAAAAGGTGCAGTCAGTTCTTGACTGGAATCTGGATTAATTATTTCCAAAGAAAAGTAGTTATGTCAAAGATAATTCCACAAGACTACCTGCAATTCAATTCAACCCAAACAATAAAGGCCTACTATGTCTTGCTCTCAATGATTTTAAATTCGGGGCTGAAGCACCTTGAAGAGAAATACACTGTGTACACAAATACCAAGTGCATAAACACAAAGAATTTCAAGAAGAAAAGGCTATTAATGAAAAATGCTATCCACATCCCAAAAAAGAACTCTGGAGTCTGAATGCAGATGGAAGCACACTACTTGCTCTCTTTTTTTGTTGTTGATGTTTTGTTTTGTTTCTTCTTTCTCGTGGTTCCTTCCATTGGTTCTAATTCTTATTTACAACATGACTCATGTGAAAATGTTAAATATGAATGGATATGCAGAGCCTATATCAGATTGCACACTGTCTTAGGGAAGGAGAGAAAATTTAAAACTCAAAATCTTATGGAAGTGAATGCTGAAAACTAAAAGTAAATAAATAATTTTTTTTAAAAAAAATGCTATTAACTGGGGGAAATGAGGAATGATAAAAGGCCCCTACATAGGACGTGGCACTTGAGCTGTGCTCTGAAAGAAGCCTACGATTCTACATTGTAAAGATAAAGAAGGAGTGAATTTCAAACAGGGGTGAACCACTTGCGCAAGGTGAGAGATGGCATTCTCACAGGTGGGAGAGAGGGAATAGAATTTCGTGTACAGGAAATAGCTAGCAGGCCAGCGTAACCCAAATGGTGAATGCATGGCAACAGAGGAGTAATACAAAATAATACTATAAAAACAGGTGGGAGTCAATTTGTGGAGGGTTTTAACATAAGATTTAGGAGTTTGTGTTTCATCCTGGGGTAATCAGGAACCACTGAAGAGATCTGAGTAAGTGAGCTACTTGGTGAGGCCTATGCTTTAGGAATATCAATTTGACAGCTGTGTGCAGAATGGATTGAAGAGGGAAAAGACTGGATACAGAGAGTCACTATTAGGACACGGCTACTGCCCCCTCTAATAGCAGCAGACAGATCCCAGGCCAAGCAAGAATGACCTTTAATGATGTAATAATCCAAAAATAAGTAAATGAGACTTAACTGTATTTATCATTTTTCAGTAGCATTTTCCCTTGAGATATAAACCAAAAAGTGGACCTCCTATCTAACACTCCACAGTGTTACAATGATGATGCACAAAATTCCTACTGAAAGGTGCAATGACAGAGGCTATCTACTATTCTATGAAATGTGGGATTAATTCTATTGTTAGTCATATAGTGTAATGTCTAAAATCCATTAAATGTGTGTTGTTATATGATGTTAGGTGGCAAATATAGTATATGCCACTCTATACAAGAGATAGATAAAAACTGTATATAACATTAATCCAAATATTAGGTTAAACTGCACCTCCTGCCCCACCTTAACCTGGCTGGAATAAATCTGAATGTGGTTTATCAGGGCTTATTTTTTTTTCCCTTTCAAAAAGACCTCAGATTATGGTTATAATTCAATATACTGTACTATATATAGTACATAGTAGTTAAGGACATTCTGGGAAAGTGAAAAATTTATCACCAAACTTATCTTTTGTGTGTATATACAAACACACATACACTCAACACTACTAGATGCAGATTTACAAGGTACAAGAGAGCTTTTACACACCACAGATTAAAAACCGGTTCTACAGTTTCAACAAAATAATAGTCTACATTCAAAATACAAAATAACATACAATATAATGGTAAAAATGATTATTCTCCTGATTTTTAGAGGGAATTCACAGAAAAAGTTACCAACACAACAAAATAGGTAATTCTTATTATATCGAAAAGGAGTAAAACAATTTGCCAACGATGTTTTAATCACCCAGCTACATCTGCAGACCACTTGCTTTGATACTGCCTGCATTACCTTCTCCACCCCAGCACCTATATGTGTTATCTTCCCCCAATAGGCTCTTTCAGAATAGGGACCACCTTATTTTTTTGTTTCTGTACTCCCATCACTTAGTATAGGGCCTGGCATATATTAATTGCTTAATAAATGCGCTAGCTTATTAATTCTCAAGAGGTGCATTTCCACGAATTTGTTTCTCTAGTAGGGAAATGCATTGTTCATTTTGTCTTTTCAAGTCATATTCATTAACCCCATTTAGTAAGGAGCCCAAAGGCCTCCAGACAAAAGTGAAAAGTGACACTGATCAAACTTAAAACTAGTACAAACTGTTAAGCAGATTAATCTGAACACTGACAGTGATTAAAAATCAAAATCTCATTAGAATGCACATATTTTTACTACATTATATACACCACATTGCAGGTAGTACAACAAGAAAAACCTCACAACTCTATTTAACATGTATTTTTAAAAATCTATATAGGTGAATATGCAATTCTTAGTTATGAATATCATGGAAATGTTCACTAATTATGAACATATCCTGACACACACATGAATCTTTATAAAGATTATACAAAAATAAAGGAGGGATGCAATAGCATGACGAGGATGAGCCAATACAGTATAAATACAATACTTCTATACATCAACTTAAGAGTTGTGGGTCATTTCAGAGAATTTGATACAATCATAAAATATATAAAAATTGTACAAAATCATCAGAGGCAATGATTTCAGTGATGCTACTAGCACAGTGCCTTGCCTGGCACATAGTAAGCACTTGATAAATCCTTACTGACTGACTCATGTGCATGTTCTCTTTAAAGACAGACTGCAGGCCATCCATCCCCACTCCAGTCCTTCTTTAAGTTCATTATAGGAGCTTGCCCCAACATAGTGGGTGCCTTCCTTAATTTTTTCTGACACCGTGAGGATACTAGTGAAGCATATGAAGCACTGATTATTGGTGGTTCTCCCGATGTATATATTGACTGACAAGCGTGCTCATTTTGATCACTCTTCCTGATATCTTCTATTCTCCAGTTCTTCAAAGTCCAGATTTATAATGGGTTTCAGTTCTTCAGACACTGTAGTGTTCCATGAATTGCATTCACAACAAAGCCCCTTACTTAGCAAAGGCTTTACTTGGGTTGCCAAGCAGAGAGACATAAAAGCCAAGGGCTGACATTTTTGTATAACAAGAGGGTGATGGAAGATGATGAACATTAACCATTCATAATCAGACACGGTATAATCCCGGGGTGGGGAACCCTCAGCCTGTAGGCCACACATGGCCCTCTACATCCTCAAGTGTGGCCTTTTCACTGAATCCAAACTTCACAGAACAAATCCTGGATCAATTTAAAGAGAGCTTGGAAGGAGACCTAACTAAACAAAATCATCTTGTACAGGCATTCGCATTTAAGGATGAAAATTGGAGGGAAAAAGAAACATGAAAGACATCTGCAAAGATTTTTATAACACTCCTCCTCATCAAGGAAAGGAGACCTCCTATACTCTGACTCACAGGGTCAAGTAAATAATGTTTAACAAACTCAAGGGACATGCAAATTGGATGGCAGTATAAAGAAAAACAAAAACAAAACAAAACAGCATACATTACACACTACAATTAGTTCTAACTAGAACTCAATGAATTAAATAGCATAAGAAACACAAGTTAAACATAGTTATCTCAATAGTGATAGGATAAATTATCTCAGTATTAAAAGAAACATGATAAGGCCTCAAACAGACTAGGTAGATCCTTTATAGAAAAGTCATAGAATAAGATCAGATGACATGACATCTGATGAGATCAAATCTGTATGGGCTTACTGAAGTCACGGTGGGAGGATAAATATTTATCAAACAAACGAAGTTACTGAAAAATCAATTCAATTAAAAAATTTATAGTTAAAACCAAAAATTTATTAAACAATTTAAAAGGGAAAAAATGGTGAAAATAGTAAATCTGCCATCTGGAATATAAGCGATATATTTTTATAAGAATAAAACCTATTCTCAAGTGGATCTATGATAAAAAAAATACATAAGCAGATGATTTACAAAAGAATCAGCACAAATTGAAGATAACTAAAAACTTTATCCTTTCTAATCAGACATGCAAATTATAAGACTGGAGTAATAACACAGCACAACACACACAACCAAAAATAAAAATGGTGACAAAACTCAGTGTTAGCAGAGATTCAGAGAAACAGGTATGCCACTACGGAGCTGACAGAAGAGTAAAATCAATTCAATTCAAAGACCACAAATGACTGTCCTAGGCACTGGGGATAAAACAGAATTTAAAAAAAAAATCATATCCCCTAGCCTAAAGAAGCTTTAAACTGGGAAAAATAATTTTGATGAGTAATCTGGCAATGAGAGTAATAAAACTAATTATACTCTTTGACCAAGTAGCCTATTATTAAAAATATATAAATCAGAATCACAAATTGAAAGGGACTTAAAAGATCCATTCATAGATGCTTTAGTTCACAGAATCTCAAGAGGTCAACTAGCCCAAAACATACCTGAACAAAAATCTCTTCAGTAACAATTGTAACACAAAAGTCTCTACTTGAAGACTTCACAGGACAGCTATACTTCCTTATGTATCATCCCATTCTGCTTCTAGATAGCAGCTAGAATATTTTTCCTTAAAGTTAGCCAAGCTTGCTCACATGCTCTCCTCCCCACCCCACCCCCAGCATTTTGTAATATCAATAAACAAATCATATATTCAACAGTTAATGAAAAGTTGAACTGTGATATCAATGTAATAGAATAGTATCTTGCCATTAAAAACAGCTTTTTTTGTTGTTGTTCAGTTGATTCTGACAGTTTGTGACCCCATTTAGAATTTTCTTGGCAAAGATGTTGGAGTGGTTTTCCATTTCCTTCTCTAATTCATTTTGCAGATGAGCAAACTGAGGCAAACAGGGTTAAATGACTTGCCCAGGGTCACACTGCTAATGTCTGTGAGCGGGTTTGAACTCTCATCTTCCTAACTTCAGGCCCAGTTGCTCTACCCACTGTACCACTTAGCTGCCCTATTAAAAATGATGAATGAATATAAACATGGAATGACAAGCAAAGTAGAGAAAATAGAAGAACACTCTCTACACCATAAATTTTTTTAAAATTACAATAGATGAAGATGAGTGGATAAGTCATTATTGTTATTAGTTTATAATGATAATTCTTGAGCAGGAGGATGACATAATTAGACCTGTCATTTAGGAACATCGATTTGGCAGCTATGTAGGGTGAGTTGGGGGTTGGAGTGGGGTGGGGTAGGAGAGACTAGAATCGAAGTAGAGAAGCCAAGTGGGAATCTGTGGTTAGGTGAGGAGTGACGAAGTGCTGATCGAGGGTGGTGGCTGGGTGATTAGAGTAAAAAGGACGAACTCAATAAATGTTGAGATAAAAACTTGGCAACTGATTGACAATAGGTGGAGTAGTGGTGTGAGAGAAAAGGCTATGAACCTGAGTGATTTTACTTATTATTCCTTATCAACCATACAAACTCATTTATCTCTTTACTTTCCTTACAACATGAATCATCATTCCCAATTTACAAATGGGGAATACAGCCCGAAGTCAAGTGACTTGTCCAAGATCCCACAAGATATAAGAGAACATTATGAAATGCAGAATGGTTAATTCTGACTACATTAAATTGAAAAGTTTTTGCACAAACAAAGCCAATGCAACCAAGATTAGGAGGGAAGCAGAAAACTGGGAAAGAACTTTTACAACCCGTGTCTCTGATAAGGGCCTCATTTCTAAAATATATAGAGAGCTAAGACAAATTTATAAGAATATAAGTCATTCTCCAATTGATAAATGATCAAAGGATATGAACAGGCAATTTTCAGATGAAGAAATTAAAGCTATCTATAGTCATATGAAAAATTGCTCTAAATCACTATTGATTAGAGAAATGCAAATCAAAACAACTTTGAGATACCACAACACATCTATCAGATGGGCTAACATGACAAAACAGGAAAATGATAAATGTTGGAGATGATGTGGGAAAATTAGAACATTAATGCATTGTTGGTAGAGTTGTGAAATGATCCAACCATTTTGGACAGCAATTTGGAACTATGCCCAAAGGGCTATAAAAATATGCATACCCTTTGACCCAGCAACAACACTTCTAGGGATGCATCCCAAAAACATCATAAAAATGAGAAAAGGACCCACGTGTACAAAAATATTTATAGCAGCTCTTTCTGTGGTGGCCAAGAATTGGAAATTGAAGGGATGCCCATTAATTGGGAAATGGCTGAATGAGTCGTGGTACATGAATATAATGGAATACTATTGTGCCATAAGAAATGATGAGCAGGCAGACTTCAGAAAAACCTGGAAAGATTTGTATGGACTGATGTAAGGATCTAAGACATCTCCAAAAGTCTCATGATGGAAAATGCTATCTACACCCAGAGAAAAAACTATGGAGTCTGAATGCAGATCAAAGCATACTATTTGCTCTTTTTTTTCTTTTGTTTTGTTTCTTCTTTCTTGTGGTTCCTCTTATTGGTTCTAATTTTTCTTTACAGCATGACTAATGTGAAAATGTTTAAAAGGAATGTATATGTAGAGCCTATCTCAGACTGCATGCCATCTTAGGGAGGAAGGCGCGGGCGGGGGGGTATTTTAAAACTCACAAGCTTATGGAAGTAAATGTTGAAAACTAAAATTAAATTAACTAATAAAATAAAAATTTTTTTTTAAAAATAGTCAAGAGGATGGCTATGAGGTTCCACAGTAGAGAGGTAATAGTGAGAACAGAGAAGTTGTATGTGAGATATTACAAAGGCAGAACCAAAAGGACTTGGTAACCAATTGGTTAAGAGGTAGGAGGGAAGAATCTAAAATGTCATATCAAGATTCCATATATGGCACCACTATTCATTTTTGGTTTTCACGGCTTTTTTTTAAGACTCTTAGCTCAAGTCCCATTTTCTGTAGGAGGCTTTTCCTTGACTCCCAACATCCCTAGCTACTAGAATCCTACTCACTCATATTACTTTCCTTCTACTCTGTATACATATTCTATGTGCCAGGCACTGTGCTAAGTGCTAAGGATACAAAGAAAGCTTGTAAAAGACATTTCCTGTTTCCAAGGAGCTCACAGGCTAATGGGGAAGACAACACACAAAAAACTATAGATGAACAAGTTATATAAAGGACAAATGGAAAATAATCAACAGAAAGCAGCAGAATAAAGAGGGAATGTGAAAGGGTTCCTGTAGAAGATGGAATATTAGTTGGGACTGGAGATATTTAATGAAATAAATAAAAATGCAAGGAAGCTAAGAAGCAAAAATGACGAAGGAGAGCATTTCATGTCTGAGTGACAGCCAGTGAAAATGCCCATAGCTGAGAGATGGTGTGCTATGGTCAAGGAACAAAGAGGTCAGTGTCAGAGGACCTTGAGGAGGGTGGAGGAGGTGTAAGGCATAAAATGACTACAAAGGCTGGGGGTGGGGGAAGGAGGTCATAGTCCCAACAACATTGTTTTATGAGTTAATTCATGTGTCCTAACTTGTACCTTAATTAAAATAAATGAAACAGCAGAACATTTGTTGACAGAGGGATAGTTTTGAAATCAGGAAGTCCTGGATTCAAGTCCTGACTCTGATACATATTAGATGTGTGACAATTGGCAGGTCACTTGAATTTTCAGTACCTAAGCAGATCAGTAGTAGAAGTTTGCCCATATAAGTCTACGGAATGATAGGTAGAGACCAAAATAATAATAATGATAATAATAATAATAATGATGATGAAGAGAAATAAACAGAGGTAAAAGCTGGAAAGACAATTTGAAGCCAGACTGTGAAGAGCATGGAATGACACACTGAGGACCTCACTAATCAAGCAATGCTAGAATAACTGAAGTTTTGAACAGGGATAACATAGTCTAGACCATGAGATGACAAACACATGGCCACCTGAGGCCCAAACAGATTAAAATGTGACCTGTAAATACTTAACAGAATAAAAATACAGCAGACCAGAGATCATGCTATTACGTGGTTTTCTAAGTCAATATGGAATCCTACAGGAATCCTAATGCATGGTTTAGTGGCCCCTTCTATTTGAGTTTGACACCACTATTTTAGACTATACACTGGAATGATTTTGCTAGTGACTGCATAAGATAGAGCAGAATTGGAAAACCAGTTAGGAATCCATTGTAAAAATTAAGGCAAGAATTAAAGATATCAAAGACAATAAAAAGGCCCTTCTAAGATATAATCAAAATAGCTAGCATTGCTTGCAATGGAGAAAGATTAGAAATTTTGTACTCTAGTACAAACAAGAGTAAACCAAGAATGCACCACTTCTCTCTATTATTTAGCATAGTTCTAGAAATGTTAGCTCTAGCCCAAAGATAAGAACAAAATCAAAAGTATAAACATTAGTAAAGACAAAACACTCACTATCTGCACGGGAGGTACATTTAGAACATAATGATGAACAAAGAAAATCCCAGAGAATCAGTGAAAAACTCGTTAAGATAATAGCAAGGTTGCATGATTCAAAACAAATCCACAAAAAATTATCAGCATTTCCATATAGTACAAAGATAAATGAGGAAAAAACTATTAAAATCCATTCAAAATATTACAAACTATGTGTTAACCAAGCAAGACACAGACATGGTTTATATAAATATGATTACAAAACACTCCTGATAGAAATAAAGACCTACTTAAATATATACACACACATATTCCTATGTGCATACTCCACTGTTCATAAATAGGCTGTACTATTATAATAAATATGATATTACTATCTTAATTAATCTATGGAATTAGAACTACACCAAATTACTTAAGGAATTTTTTTTAAAAGAATAACAAGGTAACAAAATTTGTAAGAACAAAATATCTAGAATGTCAAAAAAAATAACGAGATAAAAGTATGAATTAAGGATAGAAAGTATTAACAGACCTCAAACTAGATTATAAAGCAGCAGGCATCAAAATTATATGATAGTGATTAAAAAAATAAAAAAAAAGTAGACCAGTGGAACAAATTAGAGATACAAGAAGCAATAATCCACTGCCTGATAAACCCAAGAACATAAATTAGTTGTAAAAGACTCCCTTTTCTGACAAGAACTACTAGGGAAAACGTTTTTAGCAGAAATTAAGGTTAAACCAATTTCTTACACCAAATACCAAAAAAGAATAAAAATGGATGAGCCAAATACCATCAGTAAAAAATTAGAATATAACAAGATCAGGAAACTTTCACAATTATGGCTACAGAAAGAATTCTTACAAAGGAAAAGAAGAAATCATAAAAGATAATAGACATTTTAAACATATAAAATTAAAAAGCTTTTGCATGAATAAAATCAATGAAGATGAAATTAGAGGAGAAATCATAGAATGGGGGGAAATAATTGCAGTATAACATCATAAAACCATACAGAGAGTTGACACAAGTATGTAACAAGAAGCCATTCTCATGGCTAAGTGGTCAAAAGATAAGAGTGACTTTTAAAATAAGATGTTAACTATGAAAGACTATCTGCTCCAAATCATACTCAAGAAATGCAAATTTAAACAGCTCCAACCTCATTCAGCTTTCACCTCATTCTGTGCAAAATGGCAAAGATGAAAAATAAATGAGAACAATCAGTATGAGAGGGGCTGTGGGAAGAAAGGTATACTGGTAGGTGGAGATGCAAGGTAGTCTAATTATTGAATTTCAATTTGGAATTATGAATTTTTTAAAAAAAACTACCCACTCACCTTGCAATCCAGCTATTAGGCATATACGTAATGGAATTAATATATAGAAACAAAGGTCCAATATACTAATTTTCACAGCAGCATTCTTTGTGGTAGCAATACCCATTGATGAAGAACAGCTGAAAAAACTATGATACATAAATGCAACAGAATATTGTTGAGCTGGAAATAAGAAATAAAATACTGATTAGGAAATAAAAATGAGGAATACAAAGAAACATAGGAAGGTTTGTATGAACTATATACAGAGTGAAATAAGAAGCCAGAAGAGCATAAATAATTCTTAAAACAACGTAAATGAAAAGATAATTAACGAATTGAACTCTAATGGAAAAATCAATGAATAAATGTTCTGGATAAAAGACAATGAAACAGGACTCTTTCACAGTAGAGAGGCAGAGGGATAACAGGACAGAATATCACATATGATTAATATAATATAAATACACAGCCCAAGTTTTTGTATCAGATGTATTTGTATCATTCTTTTTCTTTATCATAAGAGGATTTAGACTGGTGTACATAAAAATTGATATAAAAACATCAAAAACATTTTAACAAAACAAATAAAGAAAGAGATAGTGAGGACCTAAACTAGGATAGTATTAAATATAAAGGGAGAGGACAGAGACGCAGAAGTAGTAGTAGAATCAACAAGATCTGGCAACTGATTATATCTGTGTTTGGAGGTGGGGTTGTGACGGGAAGAGTCAAAGATCACTGATATTTTGAGGCTGAATATCTAAGAGAATGTGATATTACTTGAAACAGGTCGCTCAGAGGGAAAATAGAATCTTTTTTCCTTTGGGAAGGAATCATAATAAGCTTGGTTTTAGAAATAGTTTACGTTAGAGATAATAGCAAGACATTCAAGTGTAGAAATCTATTGGGTACCTGAAAATATAGGAATGGACCTCAGGATAAAATTTAGAGCTACCAATAAGGATTTTGAGAGTAATGTGCAAAGAAATAATAGAGAAGCTGTGAAAGTAGATGAGATCAAGGTGATAACGTGAACATACAGAGAAAGGTTTATAGGAAAAAAAATCTAAGTGACGTCTATTCTTACGCAATAAATTGAAAAAGAACAAATGAAAACAAAGGAGATTCAGCATAGCACAGTGCCACAGAGGTCAAGGGCAAAAAGAAAGAAGGCTAGAGTTAAAGGAATTGGGTTCAAATCTCTGTTTTTCCATTTGTCATGTTTGTGAGCTTGAGCAAATCTTAAATTCTCCCCGGGCCAGTTTTCTTAGCTGTAATTAGAGGGTTCTTAAGGTCCTTTCTAGCTCTAAATCAATAATCCTAATTAAAGGTAAGTCAGTAGTGTCATATATTGCAATAGGTCCAGAAAAACAGTAATGGAGAAATCTGATCATCAATGATTAGATCACTGCAAAATGGACCTCTGAAGGAAGCTTTCTCTTTCTATAGGTAACTGGCTAATAAGTGACATTTTAAGAATGTGATTTATTTTGTTTTCAAATTGCAAAATGGTTTGATTAGAGAAATGCAAATTAAAACAACTCTGAAATACCACCTCACACCAATCAGATTGGCTAATATGACAAAAAAGGAAAATTATAAATGTTGGAAAGGATGTGGGAAAATTGAGACACTAATGCACTGTTAGTGGAGTTGTGAACTGATCCAACCATTCTGGAGAGCAATTTGGAACAACGGCCAAAGGGCAACCAAACAGTGCATACCCACTGATCCAGCAACACCACTACTAGGTATTTATCTCAAAGGGATCATAAAAAAGGGACCTACATATACAAAAATATTTATAGCAGCCCTATTCGTAGTGGCAAAATACTGGAAACTGGGGAATGGCTGAACAAGCTGTGGCATATGAATGTAACAGAATACTATTGGGCAATAAGAATTGAACAGGCAGATTTACCTGGAAAGATTTGTATAAACTGTTACAAAGTGAAAAGAGGAGAACCAGGAAAACACAGCACACAGTATCAGCTCACTATGTGATGATCAACTATGAATGACTCAGCTCTTCATAGCAACACAATGATCTAAGACAAACACAAAGGACTCACAAAGGAAAATGCTATCCATATCCAGATAAAGAATTAAAGGGCTCTAAATGCTGATAGAAGCATATTTTTTTCACTCACTTTATTCTTTCTCATGGTTTTTTGCTCATTTGATCTGTTTCTTCTTTCACGACTGTGACAAATATGGAAATAAGTTTTACATGATAGCACATGTATAAAACTATATCAAAATGCCTACCATTTTCAGAAGAGGGGAGAGATAAAAATTTAGAACTCAAAATCTTATAAAAAAATGAATGCTAAAAATTTTATTGATATGTAATTAAGGAAAAAATACATTATCAAGAACCTACTCTGTACCAGACATTGTGCTGGGAATACAAAGAAAAAGAAAAAATAGTTCTTGCGCTCAAGAAACTTAAAGGAAGTGAACCTTAGAGGGAAAAGAGCTAGCAGCCAGAGAGACCCCAAAAAGCCTCCTGAAGAAAGTGCTATTTGAGTTAAGTCCTGTATCTCCCAAAAGAATGTGGTCAAAATTTAAAAAAAAAAAAAATACTTTCCGGCCCATTAAGTTGTTTAGAAATAAGCAAGATTTTGAAGAAATCTTGAGCTTTTTAGACAGATAAATTGAAAGCCATTTTTATTAAAAATACAAACATGGAATTTATTAAGTACTTCCCGTCCAATAACTCTACTGTTACAATGGAAAAAAGGCAACATTTAATTTCAAAGGTATATTCAACAAATACATTCTCAGGAGTCCTTGTTCATTACTCTCTTTAAAAACATTAAGCTATGAAATACTTAGTATGTAATCTTGTACACATTTATTTTTATGAAGACTATAAAAACAATATAATTGAGTTAACTTCAAATGCTGTTTCATTAGCTTACAACTTTAGTGAGATGAAGATACATATTTCTGCTTTCAAAGCATTAGCATGGTTTTCTTAACAACATAACCTTTTCTCATTTGAAAAAGTTTTTAAGTTTTTTTTTTTTTAAAAGAACAGACTTGAGTAGTATTTACTGCCTTCTAACTTTGCTGCCAGGTTTGGATTCGATTGTGTAATTAAAGTTAATTATATTAAGTGTCATATGGTTCTGTTATACAGTAGTTGAATTAAAGATATTTTGCAGAAGACCAGACATATGACAACTGTTTGAGACAATACATTTTACTAGAAGTGATGCAACATTAATTCTCTATAAACAAATGCCATTTACACTTACAGCAATAATGTACTCTATGTGACACTGATCTTTATGATGTTCTTTGCACCTAAGTAATTTCTACAATTCACTGCATAAAAATTATCCCAAGAAAATTAGAAAAAAAAAGGCAAGGCAGGTCTTCAAGGAATCATATGCCAAGGCTTGACATGGACACTCAGGGGCTCCTACCTGCCCTACTCCCTGGACTTGTGCTATCATGACTGAAAGGCAGAAACAAGAGGAGTCAGACTAAAACATTTTTAGTGTTACAAAGAAAAAAAAAGTTTCCCTTTTCTATTCAATTTTTTGGAAAGTTAGGTTAGACACCCTAGGGCCAGGAACAGACTTCAGAGGATCTATGGGCTTGAAAGAGGGGGAAATTTACATTTTTATTTTCATGAACTTTTGGTTTCCTTTGTATTCATATATTTTATTCAGTTAAAGGCATTATTCTGATAAGGGGTCTGTAAACTTCACTAGACTGCCAAAGGTATCCACATTACAAAAAAACAGTTAAGAATCCCTGGGTTAAAGCATACATAACAGGCACTCAAAATAGGGTGTTTATTGATGTGCTTTTGTTTGATAAAATATATTTTATAAGTCATCGTAATAATCAACCATACTTCAGAATAACATTATCAAGTCCTCATAGTTAAAAGGATACCAAAGACTTACTACTGGCATTACTGTCAATCCACAAACATATATTAAATGCCTACTGCACACAGAGGACTTTTAGGTACTAGAGAAAGTACAAAAGATGAGCTTCTGCCATCAAAAGCATTTACATTATGAGAAGTATAATGTAACAAAACAAATATCATGTAATGTAAGGGGGAGAAGGAAGAGATTTTCCCACCCAGGCAGAAACAGGACAAATCTCCTGGAGGAACAGGTATTAAATTTTAAGGTCCCAGACAGCACAAAGTTTCGTTTTTATCTTTGCATTCACAATGCCTAATAAAAATAGATGGGAAAGGAGAAAGTTTAAGACATAAAGAATAGGATAATCAAAGATAGAAGGGCCTGGTATGTTATGGTCCATGGGGTCACAAAGAGTCAGACACAACTGCAGAACAACAATAATCAAGGGCGTGGAGATGCGAGAGGACAGAGTTGTCCAGTTTGGCTGTGGTGTAAATTACAGAGAAAAGTAAAATGAGAAAGGATGGATAGGGAAGGAAAAGGCAGGTCATGAAAAGCCTTGACTGCCAGGCAACAGCTTGCTTAGTTTATAATTTTATATACTGTAGTCTCATTTTATTTCTGACCATCTCAAACCACTGTTCCAATACCAAAGGGAAAAAAAACCCCAACAAATCCTATACAGAAAAGTCAAATGTTATGGAACAGAGACGTCACCACTCACTACCACTGTGCAAGCTCACAGCAAAATTCCCAAGTGCAGCCAATAATTGGAAAATGTTCAACAAAATAAACAATAACATAATACAACATAAATAATGTAAATGTGTGTTTTTTTTAAGTCAATACACAGTGGCCAGAGGGATCCCCTTTTAAGTTGAGTTTGACACCACTGTTCTAAAGGAGACCACTCACCCAATACTACCTGAAGATCCAGTATCCTCACCCATGGATAATCCCATTTTGGAGTCCCCTTTTGGGAAAGAGGGTGGGGTGGGGAAGGAAAGAAGAGAGAGGGGAGAGAGAAAAGGGAAGAGATAAAAGGGGAGAGGGGAGAGGGGAAAGGGAAGAAGGGAGGGGGAAAGGAAAGAAGGGAGGGAGGAGGAGAGAGGGCAGAGAGAGGGGACAGGGAGAGAGACAGGGAGGGGGAGGGAGAGAAGAAGAGGGAGAGGGAGGGGGAGAGGGAGGGAGAGAGAGACTTCACATAACTCTAAACTGCCAAAACTAACTCCCTTCCTACCATCACATTCCAAAAACCCTTTCTACACAACATCCATTTGTCACCCCAACAACTTCCAGTCAAATGATCAAAACACTAAATCATTATAAAATAACGATTGCAAACTCTGGAAAAATGTGAAAAAAGGAAGACACTTTGGGGATTTGGGAGTATAAGGTGGGAAAAAACTAGTAAGGACAGTGTAGATTGAGGAAAATAATGTAACGTATTTGTCGTATTTTAACTACAATCCTAAAACAAGCTTAAAATAAAGTAAAAGTGGTCATTATGCCCCAGAAATCAAGCAAACACGCAATGTGAAGGAAGTAAGAAGTCTATCTTCTGAAAAGACACAGTACAGAATATTGCAGCTCTTCAATACTTAGTAAGCCCAAGAGCTCTCTAAGAGTGTTAATAAGTGTTTTTCTATTTTGAATGGAGACTAGTCCACAAATCTGTTTTAAAGAAACATCGTGGTTCTAAGTGATTTAGCCAATGGTTTCAGAATTGGTATTCTTCATCCTTTGTTTCTGGGAATAACTCCAATATGGAAGAGGACTGAAGAAAAATTAGATTGTATTAGATGTATTAGATTAATTCATTAAGAAAAGTTCACTATAACCAGAGCAACAAATCACTGTTAACACAGCTAATAATCTAGAATTAGAAACATTTCTTATGACAATAATCTGTTATAAACTTATTTCTGTCAAGAAATTACATACGTTTTAATATGTACATTACTATTTGATTCAAGATTAAATTTTCTGGGAAAGATATTTACAAATTCTACAAAACATGGAGGCTATAGTGAAAAATCACTATATCATGTATCAGTTCACATATTTTAGAAAGCTTAAAGAATCAGCTCTGTAGTTCAAGAAGGAAGCAAATTACTGAACTGTCAAGGTAATTACTTCAGCATCAGTCTTTGATTTTGCATGAAATCTGGCCCAAGTAAACTGGACTGGAAACTGAAATTAGGACTTATATGGCAAAAGTTTGAGGCAGCTGGGACGTGCAGTGGATAGAGCACCAGGCCTGGAGTCAGCAAGCTCTAAGTTCAAATCCAACCTCAGACTGTATGTCTACTGTGTGATCCTCGGCCGGGCAAGCCATTTAATCCCCATTTGCCTCAACTCCTCATCTATAAAATGGGGGCACAATAAAGAAGGAAATGACAAACCAGCCTCTTTGCCAAGAAAACCCCAAGGACAAAGTCCAAGGGGTCACGTAGAATTAGATACAAGTGAATGACTGAACAATAATAAGGCAAAGGCTTTATTAGGCATGTGGATAGAAAACATAAAGTTACAGTGACCAAAACCTACAACCTTGTGAGCAAGCTGCTCAATATTTAGTTCTCTTTGCCTACAAAATTACAAACAGCACACATTTTGATTTAATGATTCATCAACTTTTACCAATCCATTGTACCTAGAAATGACCCTTAATGTCACTGATCTTACAAACAAGTGTCATGACTATACTTTATAAACAAGAGCAATGTACAATGAATAAGAAATTAATCTTACAGACTAAAATTGTTTATTATGACCCTTTTTACTGAAGCAAAGGTTCTGCCTCAAAGTCTGAATCATTAACCAATGAATTTGTTTCTTTATTCCTGCTTCCTGGTCAGCTAGGTAGGTTTCCAGTATTTCAAGCAAAGTTAGATATATTGGTTTATTCTGCCTGATTGCAATTGGTAATGCAGGAAATACTACCATCACAGATTCTCTCAAGTCTTTCTTTCCATAACCAATGCCAAAATATTCTTATGTTTTCAAACAAAATCAATTCACACTCAGAGACTAAAGAATGACTAGGTTCCTATAGCTAAAAACTTATATTTTGATCATGAAGGATATTAACCACAAAAACTTGCAACATTTCTAAATATAAAACGTTAACTTTGAAATGAGGTAACAACATTTGCTATTTCATATTTGATACAAATGAACCCAAGTATACTTAAGATGGGATATGTCAAACAGTAAATAACACTTCCTAACATAACAAAAAACTTGTCTTTTAAAAAGTGCTTTTAACCTTGCCATAAAACCTATGTATTAAACATTTACCTCCCAAATGGCAAAGAAATAACAGCAATAGCAGCATCTTGTATTAGAAAAAAATGATGGACCTGAGTTTAATCCTGACTTTTAACATTTACTAGCTATCTGACTATAGGATTTGCAACTGCTATGTGCCTCAGTTTCCACAGCTGTAAAATGGGACTAATACTAATAATTATTACTAATAATGTAATAATCAATACTAATACTTATAATATAGTATCCTAAATGAGGGTTGCTTTGAATATCAAATCCAAAAATGTACATAAAACATTTCTCAAACTTTAAAGTGCGATTATAAACATTAGCTATTGTTATGACGAGAAGCATCATGGCACAGTGGTGGTAGGGCTGACCTTGGAACCAGGAAGTGCTAGGTTCAAGTCCTACCTCTGACCTCTCCCCCCTCCCCCACACACACACCAAGCTGTGTGACTGGGCAAGTCAATGAACCTCTCAGTGCTCCAAGCAGCTCTCTATGACTCTAAGATGCAGAAAAAATGCTACCATACCTTGCTAAAGGGAGTTTCTTGATTTGGGAGTTCCCTACACCAATGAAACCACAGGTACAGTCCTATCTCCTTTTCAGTATAACTTCACATTACTACACTGATACCTAACACATCACTCTCCTTCAGTGTTTTGTATCTGGGGCCCTTAAAAATCAAAATTTTTCCAATTCCAATTAAAATTAATCCAACAAATTAAAATAATTTGACATAGAACAAAATCCAGTAAACTTCTGGTTATAATACAATTTGTAAACAAATAGTAATAATAAAAAAAACATGAAAAAAGGAACATGGTAAAAATTAAGACATCTTACTGCTACTAAATTTAGACACAACACCAAATCAGTGTTCCCACATTCTAACTCTAATAATTAAAGACTAGCAAACTGTAATTCTGTATTAAAGCAAAATATTCAATAAAAAGCAAATCTGATACACATGAACACAACCAAGAAAATAACAATGCCATTCATCAATCTTGTCTCTTTTGGAGATAACGTTTAATTTGAAAGAAGAGCATTACATTAAGTGCAATGCATATTTTATACATATGTATATACACACACACACATACATATGTGTGTATGTGTGTGATATATATATATATATACACACACATATAAAACTTAAGACAAAGTACTGGATTTTCCCTTTGGCTTCATTTTTCAAGTTTTTTATATTTATAAAGACTTCCTAATTAGCAGTAGTATATGAATGTAAATTCATGACATTTTCCTAATAATAAAATAAAAACACTTTAGTCCTCTTATTTACAAAAGATATATTCCTGTGATATTTTCACATCTTTTTCACTCAGGACTGAAAAGTGTAACTTTTCTTAAGGTTTCAAAACTTTAAACATTAATGCTAAATTAGTTCATTTACTCCATATCTTCTTCACTGCTTATTCTTCAACCCATTTCTATCTGTGAAATTCCCTGCATTTGCCATTTCTTGAATTTTATATGGAAGAATGTCTATCAGTTCAGTGTAGCCAGAATGCACTCATGATATACTAGAGATAGCTTTTAAAAACTCAATATTTACCTTGCAGAAACATTATCAATGTTACAAAGTCTAAACTGCAGCAAAATTGCCTAAAAGTATTTTGTTGTATTTCCTCTTTCAGGCGTTTTAAAAAAAAAAAAAAAGAGAATCCAAGTAGTAAATCATTACCTTTTAAGTTTTCATCCTGATACATGGTATATGAGAAATGTGGCAAAGAGTACATTTGTTGAAGCTTAGTCAGAATTTATACCCACTTCTGTAGTTCTTAATTTTAAAAACATAAGATCCCAACAGCATCAAAATAGTTAATATTTCTTATTTACTTCTTAAGTCGGCTACTGATTAGGTATAAAAATTTAACCTTACACACAGGTTGCACATCACTTCTCTCTCTACCTTCCCACCCCCAATCCTCTGAGTAACCTAATGAGAGGTTCAAATGAATAGTCACCTTACAACAAAAATGCAACATACTTTTCAATCTAGATGCAAACAAGTTAAGGACACTGGAATGATACAGAAGTGAACCCAGAAGTTTGGTTTACATACCACTGGAGAGAGTTATCAGGGGATCGTGAACTTGGAGGGAGAAAAAAATTGCATTTTTACTTTCACTAACTTTTAGTTTCTTTTATAATCCTCTGTATTTTATTTTATGCAATGTATAATAACCTATCATACTGCTTGCTTTCTCAATGGGTGGGGGAGGGATTGGAAGGAGAGAGAATTTGGAACTCAAAATGAAAAAAAAAAAGAATGCTAAAAACAAGGAATGGATTTTTAGGGAGTTATCCTGAGAAGTGGTCCCATTGGTTTCACTACACTGTTCCTTTATAATCTTCTGTATTTTATTTTATGTATTTAAAAATATCCTATCATATGGCTTGTTTTGTCAATGGGTGGGGCAGGAGGGGCTGAAGGGAGAGAATCTGGAACTCAATTTTTTAAAATGAGTATTAAAAATAAATAGATAAATGAAAAGAGATTATCCTGAGAAAGAGTTCCACTGGTTTTACCAGACTGCCAAAAAGTTTAGTTTTCTTTATAATCTTCTGCATTTTATTTTATGCATTTAAAAATATTATCCTATCATACTGCTTGTCCTCTCACTGGGTGGGAGAGAAGCAGTAGGTGGTGAGAGAATCTGGAACTCAAAATTATAAGATATGAATGTTTAAAACAAATAAATGAATGAATTTAATTACCCTGAGAAGGTGTCCCAGACTGCCAAAGGGGTCCAGGATACGAAAAAGGAGAACCCTTGTTAATGAGGTCTAAAAATCAAAAGTCACACCTCCATCACCAACTAGTTAGCTGAGAATGGGAAAGAATAACACCGGGGCTTAATCTGGTATGCTTTCCCAGCACACTTAACACAAAAAAATAGGCGCTTTAATAAATACCAGTTGATTGACACACTGGGTGCTTAATCCATGCTAACTGGCAGTAGATAAATGCATGCTGACTTCTTTTTTCAGTCAATAAGCATTTATAGAGCGCCTACTAGGTGCTAAGAGATGGGTGCACAAAGAAAGGCTAAACACAGTTCCTGCCCTCGAGGAGCTCCCAGTCTCCAGTGGGAGACAGCAGACAAACAAGCGATGGAGAGAACAAACTGTGGGATCTGGGAATGGCTTCCTGAGCCAGGCTCCGGCTTTTGCCCGCACCCTTTTCAGTGACGGGGGGTTCCCCCTTCCCGGTTAGTAAACAGCTCCTAAGTGCCCGCACTCTTCCTCCCCGGGGCTCAGACAAACGCGAGGGAAAATGAAAGTCTGAGCGGCACCAGCACCAGCACCCGAGCTTCCGGATCGGACCGGGCCGGGCCGGAGGGGGAGGGGGAAAAAGACGTTGCTCAGGAAAAACAATCCTCCTCTTCCTCCTTGTCCTCCTGCTCGGAAGACGTCTCCCGCCCGCCAGAGCAAGCAGCGGGCTGGGATCGCCCGTCCTCCGAGGGCCTGGCGCCAGAAACGAGCGCTCCCCCCTTCCCGGTCTCCCGCGGGGCTGCGAGGGCGGGGGGCGCCTTTTGTGCCCGGCGGGGGGCGGGGAGCGGGGCCGAGCAGTGGCCGGGGCGGGCGCGGCCTCGCTTACCTGCAGTTCGGTGAGCAGGATCTCCCCCCGCTCCGTGTTGGACGCCATGGCACTCGGCTCGGGGCCCGGATGCCGCCGCCGCCGCCGCCGCCGCCGCCGCTCGCGGAGGGAGGAGGGCGAGGAGAGGCGGCCGGCGGGCTAAGGCAAGGAAGGCTTCATGGAGGGGCGGCCCCGGCTCGAGGCGCTTATTCCGCCCGCCGCATCGGAGGGGCAGCCCCGGCCGGCCACGGCGGGCCCGGCGGCGGCTGCGGCTGCGCCTGCTGAGGGGAGGGGGGGTCAGTCGGGGTGGCGGCCGCCGCCGAAGCTGGGCTCGGCTCGGCCCCGCCGCCGCCGCCGCCGCCGCCGCCGCTCCTGCAGCTGCTGCTGCTGCTGCTGCTCCCGCTCCCCCACCTCCTCCTCCTCCTCCTCCTCCTCCTCCTCCTCCTCTTCCTCCTCCTTCTCCTCAGAGCGAAGGCAGGAGGCGCTTCAGGTCTCTCGGTGCGGGGCGCTGCGGCCGCGGCTGCCGCTCCTCCTGTCGCACCATTTGGCTGTCAGCGCGTCGCAAAAGCGCCCTCGCTTGGCGGCTGTAGGGGCACGTGACGGGGCCGCGAGGCCGACGCCTCCCGGCCGGCTGGGGCAGGACAGAGCAGGCGGGGCTTCCGGAGGGAGGCGGGAGGAGGAAGGCACGCCCCCCTCGTCTCCGCCTTTAACGGCCTGTAGCGTGGCGAGCCTGGGAGCTGGAGGGTCGAGGGCGGGGCCGGCCGGGGCTCCCCCAAGAGGCCCGCAGCGGCTGCAGTTAGCATTGATGTAGCGCTTAGAGGGCCACGAAGCACTTCACCCACGTCACCCTCTCCGGGACAGCCTGCGCTTGGGCCCATTGATCCTTCCACTAACCTGGTGCGGTCCTTTGAGCGCGCACAAACCCTGGAGCTCCCTCCGCCTCTGGATGCCTGGGCGTAAAGCGGCACTTGGCATCCTCCTGCTAGAGGCCCTGGCTCTCCCCCCCTCCTGCTGCTGGGACCTCCCCAAGTTACTTTGTATTCATATTGTGCTTGTATACATAGTAACGTGTATATGAGCATGTACGTAGCATGTATGCCTAAGCAACATTGTGTTTAGGATAGAGCTCGGGGCCTGGAGTCTGGAAGACCCAGGTTCAAATGTGGCCTCAGACACTTCCTAGCTGGGTGACGGTGGGCAAGTCCCTTCACCCTGTTTGCCTCAATTTCTTCGTCTGTCAAATGAGCCAGAGAAGGAAATGGCAAACCACTCCAGTATCTCAGCCAAGAAAATCCCAAATGGGGTCATGAAGGGTCAGAACCAATTAAACAACAAAAATGAATCGTCTTATGTGACAGGGTACTTGTATTCATTATGTATGTATGTGTGTGTACATATACATATATACACACGGTATATATAGGCTATTTGTTCACTGTATAGCGGATTATATGGTATTACTTTATTAATTTTTTACCCAGCCATATGTGTATATATGTATGTGTGTGCGTGTGTGTACATACCTATACATATGCATATGTACATATATCTTGTGTGGAACATATGTGGAACATGAAATATATGATGGGGTGTTTATATTCATTATATATGGTATGTAAGCTATGTGTTGACACTATGTGGTATTACTTTGTATTCATTTTGTATATATGTGGTATTACTTTGTATTTATTTTGTGTTTTTGTACATATCCATATGCATATATGTATGTGCAAATATGGCTATATAAATATGACGATCTTGTTTATATATATGAAACATTGCATACATGACAGGACATTTTATTCATTTGTATGTGTTTACACATATATGTATATATTTGGAAATACAGGATATTTTTCACTATATGGCATATATGTGGTATTATTTGGTGTTCATTTTGTGTTTTATACATAGCTATATGTACATAGGCATATACACATAAGCATATGTGAAATCTTGTTTATGGTGGCATTTTATTCATTGTATGTGTAGTGTATAGAGTTTCTTTATATATGTAGTATATGTAGGGCATTACTTTATGATCATTTTATATTTTTTACTCATGTACATATGTGCAAATATGACATTGTTTTCAAAAATGAAAAATGACATATTCAAGAGGGTATTTGTATTGATTATGTTATATGTGGCATACAAAGTATATTTGTTCACTCTGTATATATAGTATTTATAGACATTTTGTATTTTTATATATAGACGTGTATATATGTATATAACATTTTGTTTGTGTATGTAAAATATGGCATATATAACACAGGGTATTTGTATTCATGCATATATATTTAATATGTGTGACATGTGTAGGATATTTGTTCACTCTATATATTGTGTGTATATATAGTATTTTTATATATTTCATATACATGCTATATGTAAATATGCATTTATACACACACAGCATCTTGTTTATATAAATATATGGCATATATGATGATATTTATATTCATTACACATATGTGTATATGTATATATAGCAAGGTGTGTATATATAGCATATATAGGATATTCACTCTGGTATATATGGTATTGCTTTGTATTCACTTTATATTTTTATACATAGCTTTATATATGCATGTACATATATGCATATATGCTACTGTGTTTATATGAAATAGCCTATATGACAGGATTTTTATATTCATTGTATATTTGCTATATATAAATGGTAAATATAGGGTATTTATTCACTGCATATATGGTATTACTTTGTATTCATTTTGTGTTTTATGCATGTATATACATATGTAACACTTTGTTTATATATATATATAAAATATGGCATCTATAACAAGGTACTTATATATATTTATATGTGTTTTATAATAGGGCATTTTATATATAAGGTGTTTGTATTCATTTATATATATATTTGGTATACATATATAGGGTGTTTGAGTTTATTTTATATGTATATGGCATACATATATATATACATGTATGTATATAAGGCATTTATATTCATATTATAGATCTATTTAAAATGCACATACATGCATACATATATATGATATTTGTATTCATCTTGTATATACATTTGGTACACAGATAGACACACATAATATTACAAAAGTCTTAATGCAGTTTAAAACTGTTAAGACTTTTGAGACACCTCTATGGGAAGTGTGTGTTTATATATTTGGCAGCCAGGTGCACAGTGGGTAAAGTGCTGGACTTGGAGTCAGGAAAGCTGAAGTTCAAATTCTGAGCAAGTTCCTTAAGCACTCGCCGCCTCATCTGTAAAGTAGAGAAAATAATAGCACCTGCCTCGCCAGGTTGATGAAAAGCTCAACTGAGATAAACATGTAAAATGCTTTGCAAACCTTTGCAGAACTTTGCAAAGCGCTCTAGAAATGATGACTGTTTTTGTTAGGTGTTTGCATGGTGTCTCTCCATCAGAGAATGTAAGCTCCTTGAGGGCAGTGATGGTTTCACTTTTGTCTTTGCTGGTACATTGTGCTTAATAATTGCTTGCCTTTGGTTTTTGAATTATGAAAAGAAAAAGACGTCAGAAATGGTAAATAGCAGAGAAACAACTTTTCTTTGAATTGTAAACAGGTTTCTATTTGAGAGCTTTTTTAAAAAAAAAAGCAAATTAAATATGATGAGTTCTTACATTTAAAAGTGATAGTTTGCTTTCATAGGATCATAGATTATGAACTAAGACTTTTATAGGCCATCTAGTCAAAGCCCTTTCATTTCACAGATGAGGAAACTGACATCTTAGAAGGATGAACTGACTTCCTCAAGAGATGCACGGAGAATCAATCCCAAAGCCCCTAGGATTCAAACTCAAGTACTTTGGTTCCATGTTCAGTTTGGGGATCTTAAAAAGTCATCTAATACAGGGGTAAGTTCACATTTTTTTTTTGTGAGGCAATCGGGGTTAAGTGACTTGCCTAGAGTCACACAGCTAGTAAGTGTCAAGTGTCTGAAGTCGAATTTGAACTCTGGTACTGCTGACTCCTGGGCCAAACTCTTTTCACTGAACCACCTAGCTGCCCCTGCATTTATTTAAAAATGTAAAAACCATTCTTGTCTCAAATGGGGCAGGCCCTATTTGACCCGAGGGCAGAGTTTGCTGACCCCTGATTTACTAGAACATTTTATATATGAGGAAACTGAGGCCCATAGAGGTGAAGTGACCTTCCCTGGTCCCCCAGGAAATAACAGGCAAAACGGGAACTCAGATCCTCTGGTGCTAAATCCACTATACATTGTTGATCAGTCTTTAGTAGTTCTTTTGTTTTAATTATATATTGTGTGTTCAATACGCATGCAAATTAATTAATTTAATAAGTCTCTACTATGGGCCAGCCACTTTTCTAGGCACCAGGAATAAAAGAACTAAAGGAGAAACAGTCACTGTTCACAAAATGCTTGCATTCTTTTTTTTTTCCTCAGTCAGAACCTATTATTTCACTGGAAAGGGAGCTCTTGATGGATCTGTGAACTAGTCCAACCACCTTAGGAAGGAATTTGGAATTATACTAAGAAAGTGACAAATGGGCATACCCTTTGACCTAGAAATTCCATTGTTAGGCACATACCCCAAGAAGATCAAAGATTTTATACACACACACACACACACACACACACACACACACACA
>NW_020954813.1:351345-367263 GCF_900497805.2 Vombatus ursinus
TTGTAGTAGCAAAGAACTGGAAACAAAGATATGCATCCATTAGGAAATGATGAAACTATGGCATATGTGCTTTTAATGGGTTTAGTTTAAAACAAGAATACAGAGAAGCATAGAAAGACATGAGCTGATGCAAAATGAAATAAACAGAACTAGAAACACTATATACTCACTGAACACAACAATGTAAAGTGAAAGATCAACAGAACCAATGTATAATTGTAATGAAAAAGCCTGGCCCCAAAGAAGAGATTAAAAAATGTTGATCCCTGCCTTCTTTGCAGAGGTGGGGCACTATGGATGTGGAACACTATATTTGTAAAATTATTCCCTTCCCCACTGCCGTCCCCCCTTTAAACTTCTTTGTTGCAAGGGATGGTTCTCTGGGGTACAAAAGCAAAAGGGATATATTAGGAAATGAAAGTGATATAGAAAAAAAAAACAAAAATCATGACAGCAAATTTAAAAATACCCTCTACAAAGAGCTATTTGTCTGCAATTTACAATCCTAGAAAGTTTCCTGAGACACTGAGAAATTCGTCTTGACTAGGTGTATGTTAAAGGCAACATTTGAATATAAATCTTTATCTAGTACACTAGGCTATTTACACGAAAGGCTAGTAGGGGGTAGTGGTAACTTTTGATGGTGTTGAGTCGTTCAGTTGTGTCCTACTCTTCATAACCCCATGAACCACCGCATGCCAATACTTGCTCATGCGGTTTTCTTGGCAAAGATGCTGGAGTGGTTTGTCATTTCCTTCTCTGGTGGATTAAGGCAAAGCATTTAAATGACTTGCCCAGGGTCACACAACTAGTGACTTTACTGTAGGATAAATATAGGCATTTATAATTAGGTTACAGCACAATTACAAGGTCTGATTTGTTAAGGAAAGGTATTGGTGACAGTGGTGGTAAAAGCTATTTGAGTAAAGATTCACTGAGAAAAATGTATTACCTACTTTATTTACCATGGTAACTAAGAAGTTTTAGAGTTTAGCACTGGAAGGTAGAATACCGGTGATCTGATTTTGCTACTAATCAAATTAGATTATGAATTTAAAGTGCTTTGCAATCCTTAAAACACTATATAAATGTCAATTATAAGTATCATTGTTATTACCAACTGTGACCCTGGGCAAATTATTTAACTGTCTCAGTTTTCTCATCAGTTAAATAGGGACAATAATGCCTATTCTGCCTATGTTACAAGGTTTTTGTGATGATGAAATGAGATAATTTGTGTGAAAGCATTTTAATGTTGCTCAAATGCAGATGTATTCTTGTTCAAAGAGGAATTGGCCAATGAGGGCGCAGTCTGTAGAGTATATATGGATTTGCCCTTCTTGGTAGGTTATACAGAGCATATGTAGATATTCCCTGCCTGGATCCAATCTTACAAGTGGAACTTTGGGAGCTGGTTTCCAGCCGCGACTGATTAATGAGTTGCTAGGGTGTGATAAGGAAGTCTTCTCATTGACTCACGAGGTGCTTAGTTAGAATTGAGTTCTCATACAAAAGGGATGACCTGCTGATCTCTTGTCTCTTCTTCTTTCTGGTCTGGAGTGTGTCAAGAACTGGTGGGTGCTGCATGATGGTGGAAAGTGTGGCCACTCCAACTCCTATCCATCCACTATGTGCCTGTGAGTGCACATTTGTTTACTCTTTCCTGATCTTAGGAGAATGATCATCCTGAGATGAGGCAGCAAACTTGTAAGTTTAGGAGATTCTGAAGTTCCATCAGAGAAATTGGAAGTCTCAATGACAATTAGAGGCCTACAGATGCTTTCCTATTTCAACCAGTATTGGACTCTGCTACAAAATCAGCTTCCCCTAAAGACCTCAGATGGTTTTTAGGACCTTTCATAGTTAATAAGGTCAGTTGCCTTTAGCCCATCCTATCAGTACACAGAAGTTCTTACCTCCCCACCATGAAAGAGAAGAATTTCCAGAGATGAATTGTCCAAAGACTTTTCATCATCACACCATTCCAATCCCTCAGACATAAATGGCTGGAAACTGGCTCCCAAAATTCCATGTGGATTAGAATTGGAATATCTAGGCATACTCTGTAAAACCTACCAAGAAGAGCAAATCCAAGCATTCTCCAAACACTAGGCCCTCATTGGGCCTAGTTCCCCATTATACAAGGAAGATGTTTGGTGAGATGATATCTTTTAAAAATAGATTTAAAATTTGGAAATATATAGATTCTAGAATTGTAGTCAGTCAATTAACTTTTAAGTGCCTTCTATGTGCCAGTCAATCAATAAACATTTATTAAGCACTTACTATGTACCAGGCAGTGTGCCTTGGGGATACAAAAAGAGGCAAAAGACAGTTCCTGCCCTCAAGGAGTTCATAGTCTAATTGGGAAGGGGATGGGGAGAGACAATGTGCAAACAACTATGTACAAACAAGATACATATACATATATATACACATACACACACACACACACACACACATACACACATACACACACACATGAGAAATGAGAGGTTATCAGTAAAAGGAAGGCATTACCATTAAGGGGGGTGGGAAAAGCTTATCGCAAAAGCCAAGATTTTAGTTGCAACTTGAAGGAAGCCAGTGAAGCCAGGAGATGGAGATGAGGAGACAGTTCCAGGCTCAAGAGATGGCCAGAAATTTCACCATTGGAAGGAAATTTAAAAATCATCCAGTCCAACCCCCTCAGTTTGGAGGAGGAAAATGATTCCAGAGGGGTTAAGCATAGGTCAAGGACATAGCTAATTAGTGATAGTGCCAAGTTATATTCCCTGTTCACTTTCCCCTACTGCTTCATATCAATTTATAAAACAATATTTAATTTGCATTTCAAACTCAATAGTCTCTCCATTTATTTTTTGCCTCCCATAGAGTAAGACTACACAGCAGATACAGAATGCTATTGGATTTGAGCTCACAGGACCTGAGTTTGAATCTGACTTTTGCCACTAATTCCTATGATGTCTTAGAGAGATTATTTAGCCTTTCTGGGCCTGTTATTCCTTCTGTAAAATAAAGCGACTAGAGTGCATTATCTCTAGGGTCCTTTCTAGCACAATATCCTACCACATTTTGTAATAGTTTTTATTTTATATGCCATCACATATGAACCTAAGTCATACATAAACATAAAAATAGTAAAGAACTTTCCAGATTTTATAATTGTAAACCTAATCGTGGATAAATCATTCTAATTTTGCTGAGAGGAAGCACTGTCCAAAAACCATATTAACAATCCAGGTAATATAGAGGCCTACACAATAACCGCAAATATGGAGTATTTTGAACATACAATCCAGTCGGTTTAGGTGAAAGCCCCACCTAGCTTGTCATCTCTGGTTAGGGGGGAAAATATGATTAGCAGAGGAAGGACATGAGGTATGCTTGTCAGTTCCTGGCACCGTTGTAGAACTTTCTAGGAAAACCCACATCCTGTTCACCTAGATTAGTTGTGTTAAGTTCCTACTTTGATGAATCCACAACTAAGTTCCTTTCAAGTTTTTCTATTTATAAGTAAGACAAAAGTTACAAGGTTTCTTCTAGGAGTCATTAAGAAGTTAAAGATTGCAAGTTCTTTGAGGGCAGGGACTGTCTTTTGCCCTTTTTTGTATCTTTAGTGCTCAGCACGGTACTTGGCTCATATTAGATAATTAACAAGTTTTTATTGACTGATTTATTGACTAAAAACCTTGAAAAGTTTAGGCTTTATCAGTTTGTTTTCTGGTTATTAGTGAAAACTTTTAGGAGACAGGAAAGATGAATAACAGAGCAATTACTTAGATTGTAATCAGTAATGAATGGAGGCTTTTATTTTTTTTTCCCTTGCTAATACTAAAAGTTTCAGGAAAAATATATTAATAAGGCTTAACTTGGAGTTGCATTTTTAATTATTTGCAGAATGAAGGGGACCAGACAGGCAAATAATACAAACATCCCTTTTTGTATTTGACATGCATAACATATTTTTTGACAGCAGATTAATATTGGAATGAGCTGGCAAATCCAGTGCTGACATATTCCCCCCAACTCCATTGGAAGGTGAGCCAGGAGTTGCCTAGGGGGCAGGGTGAAAATCACCTTTGATTAAGATTTGTGTAGATAATCCACACTAATCCATGTTCAGATAACTGAAAATGTAGTACTCAGGGCATTGTTTTCTCAAGTGTGAGAAAGTTTTGATGAAATCACATGCACTATAACTATGGAGCAACTAGGATATTTCTACTTTAGAATTCTTGATTATTGAAAGATATCTTCTTTCTGGAAACTACTCTGTCTTTACTTTGCATATGTTTTCTATGTCATGTTTGTGATGTTTTCGCCCCACTAACTGAATGTAGGATAATAAGTCTGTGGGCTATGTTTTGACAATATTTCTTTCTGAAAAAAATTCTAAGTAAATTAATAGCGTAAACAAGAGTGCCAAAAAGAAGGTTTAGCTTAATGAAAGGTCAAATTTTTTTCAAACATTTTATCTAATAAGAGGTCAAAGTTTGGTCATCATAATATTATTATGATCAAAAATTATTGTTGACAGTAATAATACCTTACATGAATAGCAGCATCATTTGCATGCCAACTGTCAGGAGAAGGGACTCAAGTTTTTCCTGCTGGGCCACTATGACGGAATTAGTTAGAACCTGGGTGCAGTCAAGGGTTCAGAATGCTAAACAAAATCATCATGCAAAGGAAACAATCCATAATCCAGGTCTAGTCACCAGCCTTGTGATAGGAACAATGAGATCAGAGTAAGGCAGGAAAGATTGGGAGAAAGACCAGCGACACAGAGAAGGCAGAGTTAGGTTGCTGAGCCCAAATGCAGAAACATGTCTTCAATATTTCAGGTGTCCGTGATGTCACTGGTATGGGGGGGAGTCATTTCACCAATGTAAGCTCTTATAACTTGCTAGTGAATCTAAGAGCTATTACAGACCTTATGGTAATTAACCTCTATGAACTTAACTAGGCTCATCCTCCACCAGTCAGCAGGCTCTCGCCCAAGGTTCACATTCCAGCTTCGTAGGACCAGTTAAAGCTCACATTCTATTGACTAAGCCTTTGATAACTTGGAATCATCTCTGTGCCATGATGAGGCATTTGAAGAGGATGTCAATGAAAGAAACCAGCATCAGGAATGTGAAAGATAAAATCAGCCAGACCATCCCTAGAATGTAGCAAACTGTACCTACTATTCTAAACCCAGGCTCCCATCTATTGAGACAGTCACTAAGATAGAAACCAATGTCATGTTTCTCTTGCTAAAATAACACCCCTTCCCTCCCATAGCCACAGTTTCTTTCTACCTTCTACCTCTATCAAAAAAAGCACCTCTAATAATAACACATGAACATTTATTAAATGCCTACTGTATATAGGAGGAACATTGCTTGGCCCTGGGGGACATAAAAGTTCAGATAAGAAAAAATTAGAAAGGGAGTGGGACTGTAAAGGCTTTGCACTTCCTCTCCTTCCAAAATGATCCCGAGAATTATGTTTTGAAGCCAAAATTGGAAACATAATAAGTTAGAGTCAGGGTGTTAAATCCAGTAGTATAAACACCAGAATTCCAAGCTGAAAGAGGTATCAGAAACTTTGGTCCAGGCTCACAGAGTAGAACTAGAGAGTCTCATCACCAGTAAGTGGAAAAATGCCTGGGACACTAGCTCCTTTTCGTGGTTATTTCCCTTTCCACTGGACAGGAATGTGGAAGCCTTGGCTAGAGAACAGTTTTCATGGAAAAACACCTAGGAAACTGAGTCTACCACAAACTTGGCATGAGGCAACAGTGGGACATGGTGTACTGAAAGGTTATCTGATCTTGGACTATCAGAAAGGGACCATGTTCAGAAACTGAGGTGTATTATGGTCTATCTTGATCAGATCCATGTTAAGTTCCAGGTGTTGCATTTTACAGAGAACAACGACAAACTGGAGCATATGGAAAACAAGACAACCAGGATGGAGAGGGAATTGTGGACTATGTCATATGACATGTTCAATTAAAGGAAATAAGGATGTTTAGCCTGGATAGTGAGGGCAATAGAAATGTTAGCTATTAGAATTGGGCTATCTCAGGAGGTAGAGGGTTCCTCTATATTGAAGGTCATCAAGTGAAAAAATAATAATATGTGCGTTACTCTGTGCTAGGCACTGGGCTAAGCACTGAAAATATTCTCATCTGATCCTCACAACCACCTTGGGAGGTAGAGGCTATTATTCTCTCCATGTTTTAGGTTGAGGAAACTGAGGCAAACAGAAGTTAAGTGTCTTGCCCAAACTCACACAGAGTCACAGAGGTTGGACAACCATTTGTCAAGGGGGTTGTCTATGGAACACAGATACAGATTGAACTAGATGGCCTCTGAAATCTTTTCCGGATCTGAGAATCTATGACTCTATTCAGTCCATCTGTTTCCACATAGAGTCCTTAATACCAAATATGCTGTTTATAAACTGTAGACCATCTCCCCTACCACTATCACTGCTACCAACCTTCAATGAACTGCCACTGATAGGCACATAAGGCCAAGATCCCCAGCAACAGCAGCACTTCCTGGACCACTGCATTCACTCCCAGCCTGGCCCTGGTAACTGGAGGCCAAGGAAGCAACCTTCTATGGAGGTGAGACCTGGACATTGCCTCTGTAGATGCTGCAGCACCCCCTCCCACTCCCAACTCCTCAGGAGCCACAGCTACCAAAGACCTAGAAAAGTCTGTTCTTTACTCCAAATTTCTTAGCACTGCAAATGGTTCAGTATCAGAGATGATGTGGTTTTATTCATGGAAACTATGTTTTAAAAGATGTATTACATTTGCTTTGCCAATATCCCCTAAGGACCCCAGAATCCTTCCATTTGACCGGCAGCTGGGACTTGCTGTGTGTTGTGTCTCCTCCATTGGAAATGTAAGTGCCTTTAGAGCAAGAACAGTATTACTTTTCTATTTGTACCTGCAGGTCTCAGCACAGAACTTTGAGTGATATGTTACAGTAGAGTGCTGAACTTCCAGTCAGGAAGACCTGAGTTCAAATCCTGCCTCAGGTATTGTGTGAGCCTGGGCAAGTCATTAACCTCTCTCAGTTCTAGTTTCCTCATCTGTAAAATGGGTATAACCATAGCAACTGCCTCCTAGGGTTGTTGTGAGAATAAAATGAGATAACACATCAAAGCACTTTGCACACTTTAAATCACTATAAAGGGTGTCCTGAAAATGGAAGTGCAGTTTTAAGGTATCAAAGCTATTACAAAAAAACCCCAAAAAAACAAAAAACAAAAAAACAAACCATTAAAGCTCAAAACCACATTACAACCTTTGGCACAGCCAGTGTGCATGGTAATGATGATAGCAGTTGTTGTTCTTCAGTTATTTTGGTCATGTTCGACTCCTCATGACCCCATTTGGGTTTTCATGGCAAGATACTAGAGTGGTTTACCATTTCATTCTCCAGCTCATTTTGCAGATGAGGAAACTGAGGTAAACAGGGTTCAGTGACTTGTTCAGGATCACACAGCTAGTAAATATCTGAGGGAGGATTTAAACTCAGGAAGAGGAGTTTTCCAGACTCCAGGCCCAGCACTTTATCTATCTCACCACCTAGCTTCATAGTAGTAGTAGTAGAAGGAGGAGGAGGAGGAGGTACTTTTCATTCATTTGTGTAGTGCTTAAAGATTATTCTGATGTCTGATTCATGCATCTTTTGACCCTGACCTTAAGTTTTTGGAGGCTGTGCTAGCAGAATACTAGGTCTGGTAGGCGTATGAAGCTGGAAAAGTTGTGAGTATGAGGTCTGTGATTTGGTTAATAATAATTCATATAGATTTTAAAGATTTTCCAAGTGTAGTCCTCAGACCACAGTCCTTGGAGGTGAGTGGTACAAGTACTATATTTTCCCTATTTTGCCAATGAGGAAACTAAGAGAGGTGAACGAGTTGCCCAAGATGTCAGATAAGATAGCCACCCAGGTCTTCTAACAAAGGTCAATGCTTTTCAAAAGTCTATATCAGGCTGCTACTGTGAGCTGAGAGAGCAGCAGCAATAGTGGCCACCCAGTGGTGAAATTTTTTGGCCACTTGCAACTAACGAATGTAACTACAAAAAATGTGATTTGCCTTGAGGGACGGCATAGCTCCATTATGAAATCACAGATCTGTTGGACCATTTAGGAAAGTTAAGTTCAGTAGGAAACTCTGCTTGGCAATGCATTAATTGCATCTTCTTCAATAATAAATCTTTGTTGAAGAAACATTTTCCATAATTCAGACTTTTCACAAATTCATATTGTCCTGATTATTCTGAATTCGTAAGGTTTTATGACATGAATAGGGGAAACTTGACTCCTAGGCTTCTGTATGCCTTCCCAGTTTTTATTTTTAACATTTACCATTGGATCATAAATTTTGAGCAACAAGGAACCTTACTGATCATGTGGTCCACCTCCATAACTTTGCAAGTAATGGAATTTAGGCCTAGAAAGTGGTTATCTGACTAATAGCCATTCTCCAATAGATAAGGAATCATAGATAAAGAGAGGATATCATTGTCATTTAGTACAATTCCCTCATTTTATAGATGAGGAAACAGAGGCAGACAAAAGTTAAGTGATTTGCCCAGGGTCACACAGCTAGTAGGTAACTGAGGCCACATTTGAATTCAGATCTTCCTGACTCCAGACCTGGCACTCTATCCACTGTGCTATCTAGTTACCTCTGTAGCTTAGAATCCATACTATATGATTTAGCTCTTAAATCTATACTACGTTGTATCATTTGCTGATATTTTATGTCTATCCTTCTTGTTTTTCTAACTAGGTTGTAAGCTACTATAGGGCAAGGTCCGTGTATTATATTTTGACAACAAGAAGATGTCTCCAGGATACCATAATTACATTCTGTATGTGAGGCAAGTGGTACTTGCTATGAGATACACCAAGATGAACATTCAGCAAACATTAAGAATCTACTATTCTCAAGCAGGGCAGCTAGTGACACAGCTGATAGAGCAGCAAGCCTGAAGTCAGAAAGACTTGAGTTCAAATCCAGCCTCAGATACTCGCTAGCTATGTGACCCTGGGCAAGTCACTTAACTCTGTTTGCTTTAGTTCCTCATCTGTAAAATGAGCTGAAAAAGGAAATGGCAAACCACTCCAGTATCTTTGCCAAGAAAACCCCAAATGGAGTCACAGAGAGTTAGACACAACTGATCATAGTCATCAGCAACAAAAATTCTCAAGGGACTATGCAAGTCTCTAGCAAAAATGGAAAATAACAGTCCCTGCCCTACAGACTAGTGGATAGAGCATGGGCCCTGAAGTCAGGAGGACCTGAGTTCAAATCCGGCCTCAGACCGAACACTTGACACTAGCTGTGTGATCCTGGGCAAGTTACTTAAGCCCAATTGCCTGAAAAAGAAAAAAAAACAAAAACAAAAAAGAGTCTTACAGACTAAATAAGTATAATAAAGGTAGAATGTGATAAAGATGTTGAAGAGATCAAGGCAAAGTGCTATAGGAAAATTTGAAGAGGGGGAGATCACTTTCAGATGGTTAGAATTGTAAAGGCCTTCATGGAAGAGGTTGCATCTGAAAAGGGGATTGAAGGAAAAAGTTTTTGATAGGTAGAGATTTGGAAGCAGTACATTCCAAGAAGAGGAAGGCCTCTGTAAGTATAGGTGAGAGCATCATGGGCAAGATTATATAATATTATGTAATGGGGGGAAGTGGGGTCTAGCTCATGCTCAGGGTGCCTCAGATGGTGTCTCTCCCTGTGGAGAGGCTGAGTGGCCACTTCCTAAAGAGTCAGGATGACATATAACGTAAATGCTTTGGTGAGGCTATGAAGCATGTGTAGACGAAATTCTATAATTGATTCTCACCAGATAACCATGTGATGAACCAAAGCTTTCTGACTGGCTGTGGAGAGATTCAAAACTCCTGTCAACCTTGGCCTATCTTTGAGCTATTGTTACTTCAGCTGTGCTCTGGTGCTTAGACCCGTTTTGTGACAGTACCAAGGTTTTCCTGACAGAGGTCCCAGTCCCATATTGTCAGTGTCTCAAGTCGCCAAACCCTAAGCACTTGCTGACCAGATGTGTTTCCAGATGAAGGCAAGGAGGGATGCATCCAGAGAAACTAAGCATACGTTCTTGTTATGCGAGGACAAAGCAAACTTCCGTTGTTAAATGTTCAGTGAATTGCAAGTGCCTCATTTTGTCCCAGGATCGAACCTAAGAAGTACTAACTCGAGCCATGCCTACAACATTTGTCAGAGTCAGCAATTTGTGGCAAGGTAACCTAATGGCTCACATCATGGTCGTTAGAGGGATAGTCCTGAAAATACAGAAGAGGAGGTTAACCTAGTCTCATGGTGGGGCATTGTCTGGCTCCACATTGACAGTAACTTCCTGATCCTGTATGGGGAACCATCTCATAAGGACTGGCCTCCGCCTCCGTCTCAGGCAGATGGAATAGCTCTGTCGGTGCTGGGGGAGGCTGCCCCTGCGGCCAACATTCCTCAGCTGCTGTTGACTGTGTTGCATAAATTCGACTGCCACCATAGACAGACTGAAAGAAAAATGGAACAGCATAGTCAGTAGCTAGAGAAAGAGGTCTTAGCTTTCAGGGACTGTACAATGAAAACCGAAGGACAGCTGATGGAGCTGGCGACTATGTAAGTGATGAGATTTTTCCTATTGGGGGTGAAGATTGAAGGATTGCAGCTAGAAACCCACAGTATGATCTCTGACCCAGAGGTTCTGATTCCTGCTGAGATAGGAGTCATGAGATTGGAGGAGAGAAGACTAGGGACAGAGACTTGAGAACTCCGGCTGGGAGTTAAGCCCCTGGACTTCCTCCTACCACTGTTCACAGGAGGAGGGAGGTGACTCCCTGCCCAGAGGGAGTAGGTCGTGGGTGGACACTTTTCACCAAGGAACTTAAGTGGTTGCAGAAGTTCAAAAAGAAACCAGAAGAGTCCCTGGACCAATGACTTCTGAAGGTTTGGTTCAAGAGAACCAATGCTGAGGGGCTTTCTGCTTTGGACTTCCACAGGCTGAGTGACTTTCTGAAGGGAAACTTTTTCAGATCCATCTAAATTTGTCAGAGCCTCAAGGGTGGGTATGCTTTTGTTCCTTTTTAGATGACTGAGATGGGGAGTTATTCAAATTCTACCTTGTACTCCTCTAGAAACCAGTTTACAGGTGGGATCTGCAAGAGAGGGGGTAAAATTTCTAAAGGAAATGGGTTTGATAGATTGGATTTGTGATTCTTGCCTTCTCCTACCCCCAAGTCTTGCCACAGACTAAGCCCAGGGGGTTTTGGGGGCAATTTGATCACACCTTCTGGATGGAGCCCCACTCTTAGGTGGAGCCCCACCTGAATAGCTTCACATTTTAGCTATGGGTCTGCAGTACCACATAACCATACAGCTGTATGTATGATCAATTGGCAAAATTTGAGCAGTAGGCAAGGACAGCTGGAGCTTGGCTAAAAACCGTTGTCAATGCAAATAGGATTTCTGGTAAGGGGGGCCCAGAAACTATCTCTGCCCTGCTAGATGGGCAGAGGGAGATGATACTATCCCCAGAAAGGAAATTTGGGTGTGGCTCCTGAAACCTGGGATGGAAAGAAAGCAATTAATGACCAGCCCATGTGGTGCTTGTAAAATTGTACAGGGAAATTAAGCACTAGGGCATTGGCTTCTTTGGGGTATAAACCTGGGAATGGAGTCTCTGGTTCAAAGGATCTGGACTTTTTAGTTACTTTCTTTGCATAATTCCAAATTATTTTACAAAATGGTGATACCATTTCACAGTTCTACCAGCAATGTATTAGTGTGTCTATTATTCCCCAGGCCTCCGACATTGACTATTGTCAGTTTTTGTCATTTTTACCAATTTTCAAGATGTGAGGTGAAAGCTCAAGGTTGTTTTTAATTTGCATTTCTCTTAATGGTTTGGACCATTTTTTATGTGGTGTGAATATTTTGCAATTTTTCACTCGAGAACTATTTGTTCATATCCTTTGATCACTTATTTATTGAAGAATGGCTCTGGATACCAATCCTTTATCAGATAAATTTGATATCAAGATTTTTTCCCATGTGAACACTTTATTCTTGTCGTAGATGCATTAATGTTTTCTGTGAAGAAGTTTTTCGGTTTCAAGTAATCAAAGTTGTCTATTTTATCTTTTTGTCACTACCTCTATCTCTTGTTTGGTTGAGACTATATCTTCTACATACAGTGATGAGAGGTATATGATTTGTTTCTCTTCTAATTTTTTTTTAAGTGTGATCATTAACATTAAGGTTGCACATTCATTTAGGATATATTATGGAGTATGGTATAAGTTGTTGGTCTAAGCCTAATTTCTGCTGGACAGCTTTCCAGTTTTCCCAGGAATTTTTTGCCAAATAAAGAATGTTTTCCCAGGTAATTTATGTTTTCTACTTTATCAAACACTGGATTATTGAGGTCTAGTGTTTCTGATTCTTCTTTGTCTAGTCTGTTCCATTAATCGATCTCTCTATTTTTTCACCAATACCAGATGGTTTTGATGACTGCTGCTTTATAATATAGTTTGAAGTCAAGAAATACTATTCCCCTTTTATCTCTACTTCTTTTCTTCATTTTCCTTGATATTCTAGATCTTTTGTTTTTACAAATGAATTTTGTTATTATTTTACCAAGTTCTATAAAGTAACCTCTTAGTAATGATTGGTATAGCATTAAAAGTGTAAGCTAACAATATAGTATTATCATTTTTATCATATTGGCACAGCTTACCAGCCTACTTATAAATATTTCTCTGGCTATTTAGATTGTTCTTTATTTCTTTAAGGCATACTTTGTAATTGAATCTAAATAAATAAGTCTTTTATGTGCTTTTGGAGGTTGATTCCCAGATGTTTTGCGTATTTTGTAGCTATGTGCAATGGGATTTCCCTTTTTATTATTGCTTCTTGGGATGCCCACTCTCCTCTCTACTATTTGATATCATTCTGGAAAAACTGGCAATAGTAGTAAGACAAGTGAAAGAAATTAAAGGCATAAAGAAAAGTAAAAAGGAGATTAAAACTATCCCTATGTGTTAATAATATAATGCTATATTTGGAAAATCCTAGGGAGTCAGTAAAGATACTAACTGAGACAATTAATAGCTTTAGCAAAGTTACAGGCAACAAAATAAATCATCAAAAATCAACAGCATTTCTCTTTGTAAAATTTAATTGATGTTAAGTGGTTAAATGGAATAGGAACACTAATTACTAGTACCTAACAGTGTGGGTAACACAGCCAGTGGGGGCTCAAGTTGATGGCAATAGAGAAAGCAAATTCTTCAACCCCTTAGAATGGCTTAGAGCCCTGAGCTGATGAACATGACTGGCTCTGGGAGACTGGGCCAGAGCATACAGGCTACTATACTAGTACCCAAGATTGGCTAGAATATAGAATGAATTAGATTGTAAACTCCTTGAGTTTTAGCTTTTCTTTATATCCCTAAGGCTTTGCACTGTGCCTAGCACATAGTAGATAGTTAATAAATGCTTATTGTTACTGCTTTTAAATCTCTTGTTGTTGCTGAATGTAAGAGGGAAGTGTGAAACTAGGTGGGTTGGAGCTAGATTATGGAGGGCCTAAAATGCCAACCTAAGAAATTATTGCTTTATCCTACTGGCAATAGGGACCTTAGTAGAAACAGCATTCTCTACGCCTCCAGTCCTGCTTCCAGCCCAGTTCCCACAATCATAATTTCAGGGAGCAACTCTTGTGAAGATGTGACCTGAAACTGGCTTCTGCAGGTACCTCAGCCTCTGTCCCCTCAGCAGCCATGGCTGTTAAGAGCCCAAAAGAAAAGTTCTTACTATCAAAGTGCTTGACACTGTCAAATGGTTCAACATCAGAATCAGATGTGATCGTTAATAAAAATGACATTATAGAAGATATATGCTTTGCTGAGATACCCTAAGGACCATGAGACCTTTCCTTCTGACTTTCAGTTGAAAGCTATAAAGGGGTCAGAGTGTGCCCAGGCCTTATAAAGCGGTGTCACCCACATAGGAGATGCTTGGAACTTGCTCCTGAGAGACTGCAGAACCGGTACAAGTGTGGCCATACTGTGTTGGCCTGTCTTGTGGTTGGGAGCGAACTTTTTCCATTATCTACATAGCTAGAACTGTAGGTATCTTTAAAGCTATCTGACTAAACATAGTAGCTCTCTTTTTGGTATTTTCTTCTAGGAGTGAACGGCTTATTTGGTTATAGCAGGTGACACAAGATAAGAGGGAAAGGCCTGACAGCCATCTGTCCCACCCCTTAGGCCATGTGATGCCCCTAACCCCCTCATTCCCATTGTCACCCTAAGAAATGGGCTTGGAGTTTTGGTTTTCTTTTGTTTGTCCTTTCTAGTTCTAGGTGCAAGGAATGAAGTCCTCAGCCTGGAATCTCAAACTATCACGGAGGCTAGGATTTCAGGCTGGATGTTGCAGCGAGGCCAGCAGAGAAGCTTTGGGGAGCAATGATTGAGGCTGCCAGCTCAATGAGACTTTGGGCTTGAACTTGGTGGGACTAATGCTATGTAGGAAATGAGTTAAGCTGTGAGTCTAATCCCCTTTCCTCCCAGAGTCCTGTGGTGGGGATGTGGATTATGCCACTCAGGTATTGGAGTAAATGGTTGTTTGCTTCTGCTACAACTTTGAAGTAAATACTCCTTTGTAAAAGCCAATCTGTGTTTGCTAATCACTGTGCCTCATAAAAATGAGAAGAGGGGAAAACACGATCAGTGGGGTCCCAGTCAATGGCAGAGAGGAGAAGACCTCCCCAATCTCCTCAGGGTACCAGGGAACCATGGGGATAGGGACCAAATATAACAGCTTTGTCCTTCAGTGGGTACCACAGAAAAATCTGTATCAATGTGTGTTGACTCTCTATTAGAAGGCAAGTTCCTTGACAGCCAGAACTATCTCACTTTTCTATTTTTTAACCTCAGTAACTAACACAATGCTTTGTACATAATAATACACTTTTTGCTTTTCATTCAACTGATCGACATGGTCAGACTGTGTGAATGATGGACTTGAGAGGGGAGGGTCTAAAAAGCAGAAGGATCGGTTAAACGGCAATTAGGTGCCTAAGTGGCACAGTAGATAGAGCATGGAAGATCCAAGTTTAAATCCTGGCACTTACTACCTGTGTGATCCTGGGCAAATCACAGTCTGCCTTAATTTCCCCATCTGTAAAATAGGGATGGTAGCACCTACCTCCCAGTGTTGTTCTGAGGATCCAATGAGATAACATATGCAAAGCACTTTGCAAACTTTCAATGGGCTATAGTAATGCTAGCTATCTATTACACTAGCACAGGAGAAGTCATAAGAGTCTGAATAATGGCACTGTGAGTGTGGAAATGGGTCACATACAAGAGATATGGAAGGAGGTGCAGCAGGGACTTTGTAACAAGTTGGACATTCTTGTTCATCATTCGTTTTCAAAGAGGATCAATGCTGTCTCTTCCAGTCATTGAAATACAGTGGCAAGACAAAAGTCAAGACAACTGGGAGATGGCCCAGGATGCAGTGGATGACCTTGATATCTTTGATGCCTGACCAAGCTCTAAGAGCTTTCATGGCTACTGGAACAAATTGTCCTCATCTACCCATTCTGCTGGGGGAAGTCTTCACTTGCTTGGGGTAGACATCCTCCTAACTCGCTGACAAGTATGAGGCACATTGGTTACCCTCATCCTGGTTTAGCTCATCTGCTGAGATGGTTTATTGTGTTTTAGCCACTGCTCATGCTCCAGCTTCTTGGAACCACAGGTGAGAGTTGCATGAATCAGGCGGACACCAAAGGAGGATGCGCAGCCCTGAAAAGGGCTCAGTAAGCCCTCACACCAGAGATGCTAGTCCTTCCTGAACACC
>NW_020954813.1:367295-384694 GCF_900497805.2 Vombatus ursinus
CCTCACACCCCAAGCTGGATATATATTTACCCCTAAGTCACTTGTTGCCCTCTCTTTATCACCAAATCTGTGACACTTTTTTCAATTCTAATTCTCCTTGACTTTTTCTTTTTTTTCTGCTGCATTTGATATTGTCAATCACTGTTTCCTTTTTTGACATTCTGTCCTTGGGATTCCATAACAGTGAATTCTTTTCATTCTCCTAAATCTGCCACTTCTTCTATAACATCATAGACTTCATGACCATGAGCTTATCTTTCCACCTCTCTGGTCAGTTCCAAATGGGCCCTAAGGCTGAGTACCTAGCTTTTTTCTATTTTTTTTTTAACACTACTTCTCTTGGCAATCTGAAATCAGTCCTGGTGGTTTCGATTATTGCTTCTTGGCAAATGATGACTCCTAAATATAACCTCTTCTCTGTTACATATGGGGTTCTTAAATATGCCCCAAGATATTCACCATACTATGCCAACTTTTAGATTCTTTCTTTTTCACATATACTTACAAGTATATGAGTTTTCTCCCCTGCTAGAATGTAAGCTTCTTGAGGACAGGAAATA
The DNA here is from genome assembly GCF_900497805.2 of Vombatus ursinus. Classification (NCBI taxonomy): domain Eukaryota; kingdom Metazoa; phylum Chordata; class Mammalia; order Diprotodontia; family Vombatidae; genus Vombatus; species Vombatus ursinus. The sequence continues at coordinate 367,856 of NW_020954813.1, forward strand.
TTCCATTTTTGCCTCTGTAACCTCAGTAACTGGCACATAGTAGACACTTAATAAATGCTGATTGATTGATTAAAAAAAACACATGTGCCAAGAATTATAGCATAGGAACCTAAATAATCCCCTTAGTAGAAACCCAATTTAGGTTGTTTCATTATGACCTGCAGCCACAAGGAAAAGTAAAAAGCACAGGAGTGTTACCTTTCCTGCTCCATACTTTAGTGCTCCCTATTATCTCCAGGATCAAATACAAACTCATTGATGGAAGACCTGAGTTCAAATCCACCCTTGGATACTTACTAGCTGTGTGACCCTGGGCAAGTCACTTAACCCCATTTGCCTCAGTTTCCTTATCTATAAAATGAGCTGGAGAAGGAAATGGCAAACTACTCCAGTATCTTCACCAAGAAATCCCCAAATGAGGTCATGAAGAGCTAGACATGACTGAAAGACAACTAAAACTAACACAACCCACCTTTATGATGTATAAGATGTCGAAGGGGGAGGGAAATTACATACGCAAAACAGTGTTTCTCTGGTCAGCTTTTTATGTCTCAGAATGCTAGGAAAGATATGCTCAGTCATAACCACAATGGAGAGGTTTCCAGTGGAGTCAATAAAATGCAGCCATGCCTTTCCTGAGCCCTAGAAGCCTGCCTGGCTCTCTGGCTTTGCCAATAACCAAATGTACTAAGAGATTTTACAGTTGTGGCTAGTTAATTTTCTACTGCTTGTCTCTCCTTGTCTTCTTGTCTTTCAGAGTGAAATTTATACATACCTAGTTCTATTGCTTTCCATAGGCATGGTGCTGACCAAGCTTAACTCTGGCTCTGCACCCATCTCTAGCTGTGATGCTGATGGTCTTCCCCTATTACATAATCTAGTCTTATTTCTGTCCTCTGTTGAAGTTGGTGGAGGGGATTTCTGTATACCTCTGGCAAAAACTTCAGGTCAGGATGGGTGCCTCCTAGGCTGTCTTCTGGGTCAATAAATCAAATTATACCAACTGCCTTCTTTAAGGCTTTACTCCTTTCCAATCAACCAAATAGCCCCAACTGCCTCTGTTTCTATTAGCAATCCACAATTTCTCTTTCTTCATTTTTGTCTCTATATCTCACCCACCCATTAGTGGGTTGTTTCTATCATCACAATCAGAATTAAAGGGAATATACTGCTATGAAGTAGGAAAGACTCATAGATCTATAACCAGCTGTATTCTCTTTCTGAATTCTAGGACCATATTACCAACCACCTACTGGACATTTTGAAATGGATAGCCCATAAGGCATGTAAGCTCAAAATGTCCAAAACATGAGCCTGCCCTCACCCTAAGCCTACCCCTTTTCTGAACTTCCCAATTTCTATCAAGGGCACCACCATCCTTGCAGCACCACCCAGCTACATAATGTGCAATCATCTTAACCCATTCTCCTTCCAAAATTGCACTCAATTGCCAAGTCTTGTGCACCTCTACAATATCTTTTACAACTGCCCTCTTATTTCTGTTCATATGGATGCCACCCTGGTTCAGGTCCTTATCCCTGCCTCAAATCTTTCCCCACACCCATCCATCTTCCACACAGCTGCCAAAATGATATTCTTAAAACACAGGTGTAACTATATCTCTCCCCTCCTCAATAAACTCAAGTGGTTTCCTTTTACTTCTAGGATCAAATACAGACTCCTCTGTTTGGTTTTTAAAGCCCTTTACAAGCTAACAATGATCTAACTTTCCGGTCTTATTGCACATTACTTTGCTTTACATACTCTATAGTTTACTAGCTACACTATAGTTTCTCATACAGAGTTGTCCATCTCCCATCCCTGTGCCTTTACAACGACTGGTCCCTATCCTGACATATATACCCTCCTGACTGCTGCCTTAGAGAAACTCTAGTTTCCTGAATAGATCAGCCCAAATATCCCTCCTCCATGTGGCATTTCCTGATCATCCCCGTTGCCAGCTTCCCTCTCCCCAAAATCCTGCATATTTATTTTTCATATGTTTTACATATCTTTATGTTGTGGGGCTAATTCCCCCTTGTACCCTGTCCAAAGCATTATCAGTGTCACTCTTATTGGTCCTGGTCAACTGGGACCTTTGGGAACTTTGGGGACCGCTTCTAGTCATTTATGGCTTGATAATCCAAGGTTCACACTCTGAAATCATGAAGAATTCTCTGACTATTGAGTTAGAGTTGCTAATAATTATAATAACACTTATGTCATGCTTTAAGGTTGTGTGTTTTTTTTTTATGAGGCAATTATGGTTAAGTGACTTGCCCAGAGTAACACAGCTAGTGAGTGTTATATGTCTGAGGCTGGATTTGAACTCAGGTCCTCCTGACTCCAGGGCCAGTGCTGTATCCACTGCACCACCTAGCTGCCCCCCATGCTTTAAGTTTTGCCTTGTGCTGTACACAGTTTGTCTCATTGATCCTCACAACAAGTCCTTGAGGTAGTTACTATTATAATTATTCCCATTCTATGGATTAGGAAAACTAAGGCTGAGAGATGTTAAATGACTTATCTTGTTGCATAGCTACCAGTTTCTAATTTGAGATTTGAACTCAGGCCATCCTGATTCCAAGTCCAACACTCTTTTCCATTGAGCTGAGTGGATATATAAAAGAAATCTATCTATTCTTCCATCATTTTCTTCCTTTCTGGCTGGAAGTGTGCAAAGAATGTTTCCCCAAGAGTCAGATCAGGGAAAGAGCAATGGATTGTTCATTTGTCCTACCAACCTACTTGCAGCCCTGACCACATGTCTTGCCTAGGCAATCCTGAGCCTGGGTCTGGGCTATTAGTTGCCTCTTTTATGTCTTATTTTCTGAGAAGGTGACTGAACAGCAGCTTTGGGATGGAGATATCCAGAAAATGATGTTATGAATTTGAAAGTTCCAGGGGTCTGTGACTGTGACAGCAAAAACTCCCAGAGGGACAATAGTGGTGTCCTCTGAAGGAGGAGTGGCTGAGCATAGAGATAAAAGGGCATAGCATAGTGCTTCAATTGCTTAGCACAGTGCATGACACATACAAAATGCTTAATAAATATTAGTTTATTAACTTTGTTGTTGTTCAGTCTTTTTTCAGTCCTGTCCGCCTCTTTATTACCTTGGAAGAGATATTGACGTGGTTTGCCATCTCCTTCTCCAGCTGATTTTACAGATGAGGAAACTGAGGTATACAAGGTGAAGTGACTTGCCCAGGGTCATACAGCTAGTATTTTAGACCAGATTTGAAATCATTTCTTCCTGGCTCCAGGCCTAGTGCTCTATCCATTATGCCACCTAGTTGTCCTTATTAACTTAATAAATGCTAATTTATTAACAGACTGACTAAAATGTAAAATGTCTGGTTAGAAGTTTTGCAAAAATTTCATTATGCTAAAAATTTCATTAGGTTTAAATATTAATGTCCCAGAAGATTATAACAGTAGTTATAAGTTAGGTTCCTAAATCTTGTCTCATTAATATGTGCTTGTTATATATTTTTTTAAAAAGGTTTTTAGCCTTGTGAGTAAGAATAAATTCCCTGTCTCATACCTAACATTTTTTTTTAACTTGAATACCTTTTTTTTTTACTGCTCACTAGAGTTGAAAAAATCCCCAGGATTCTGGAGTAGAGGACTTTATAACCAATGAGCTTGAGAAAAGGTAACTGCACCATCCGCTCTCCCCCCATGAGAGAGGCTAGGCTCCCCAAGACTAAACCTGGCCTAAACTTCATGGCTGGGAAAGGACAGAGGGGTGAGTGCCCCAGGCACTGCTGGCTCAGACAAGCAGTTCCTCAAGGTCATTTATTGTCTCCCACTAATAGAATGTAAGCTTCTTAAGGGTAGGTTCTTTTTTAGTCTTGGTATCTCTAGAGCCTGAAAAAATTGTCATGAAAGAGCTTATATACATACTTATCGATTTATTGATGAAATATGAAAGACTGATTGAATCTTCTAAGTTCACAGAAGTCCTAGATCATGTTACCAGATTCAGTTGCTGAGAGATAATAAAGGTTGTAGGTGTGTTAGCTAACCTGAAAGGCATAACCAAATATTCATAATTTCCCAACTGGGTTCGAAAAACTATCATTTCTTACAAATAATGCCTAAAGGCAGCTTCTTTTTATATCAGGGCCTTAATTGGAGTCTGATTATTAATGATCAAAGGCAGTTGAGCAAGCTAGCATCATATTTTAAAAAAAGACAGGAAGTCTTCTATAAATGAGATCTTACTCAAGAGCCATTAGCTACTGGGCTCCCAGTGGGATGAACAAATGAAGCAAATAGGCAGTTTGCCATGACAGTTTGCCATGTTAATTACTCACAAGAGCAACCAATATGAATGGAAAAAGACAAAGAATATTGCATTCAGCAAATATGGAGGGCAAACAATATTTTACAATGGCCTGAAGAGAATGTTCTAATTTTATGTTTTTGCCAGGGACAAATAACAGCTATATATGTTTAAAGTTCAGGTGGTTCTCGCTTCTAAGTGAAGGGCCTGGAGGAATGTGTCTCTCTAGGCTGTCAAAGAGAATGAATAGTTCCTTGAAATGATGGAAGAAGTACTTCAAAGGGAAAACAAAAAAATGAAAAATGATCTGGAAAGGCAGAGAGAAATCCAAACTTGTGTCTGGAGGTGACAGAATGGAAGAATTTTAAAGTAGAGAAGAGAAAGAAAAAAGAAGTAGCATGGAGTATTTGTAACTGTAATCAGTATGTGACCTTTCCTATTGATCGAGTTCTTAACTTTATTAACGTCATGGACCCTTTTGGAGTTCTGGTAAAGCCTATGGGGCCCCTTCTTGGAATAATGTTTTTAAATGCATTAAGTAAAATACACAGGAATACAAAGGAAATCAATTCTCTTCAAATCCAGTTGTTAAAATATACTAAATAAAAAAACCCAACAAATTTACTGACTCCAGGTTAAGAATCATTGCCATAGAGGGGTTTAGTTGAACTCTTTAAGAAAGAAGCAGCATGGGGGCAGCTAGGTGGCACAGTGGATAGAGCACCGGCACTGGAATCAGAAGGGCCTGAGTTCAAATCTGGCCTCAGACTCATGATACTCACTACTGTGTGACTCTGGGCAATTCACTTAACCCCAATTACCTCACCACAAAAAAAAAGAAGCAGCTTATTATGTTCCCAGGAAGGGAAAGGAAACATAATAGTAATAGCCAACATTTATATTGTGCTTATTTATATTGTGCTTACTATGTGCCAGGCAGTGTGCTAAGCAGTTTACAGTTATTATCTGATTTGATCCTCACAACAACCCTGGGAGGGAGGTGCTTTAATTATACCCATTTTACAGATGAGAACATTGAGGTAAACTGGTTAAGTCACTTGCCCAAGGTCACACATCACACATCCAAGGCTGGATTTGAACTCAGGTCTTCTTGACTGTAGGTCCTGCACTCTGTACTGTGCCACCTAGCTGTCCCATCCAAATAAGTTTGGGAATATTAAAAAAACTTCTAGTTATCCTGGTTGAATTTAAACCACTCAGCCCAATGAAATACACCTTCGGTTACTGAAAAATCCAGTAGATGTGCTTGATGAGTCCTATATCAGGGATATTTGAAGGATCGGGGAAAACAAGAGAGGTACCAAGGTTGGAGAAGGACAAATGATGTCCTGGTTTTCAAAAAGAGGAAAGAGAACAGGTTCTTCAAAAAAAATAGATTAATGAGCTTGAATTTGATTCCAGAGAAAATTCTAGTGCAAATAAAGAAGACTGTAATTGAAGACTACCTCAAAGGATACTAGAATTATGGTACAAAAATTTTTATTTCAAAGTAAAATTATAATAACTCCTTGTAATCATTTGTACTTAAGTGTATTTGCACAGATTAGAGTCATTGTAGTACAATTATTTTAAAAATTATTTAAAATATATAAAAAATTCTTGCTGTAATTGATGGTATTGATGCACCTGATCTTTCTGGTAATGGTTGGTGAACATCTAGCATTAATTATAAATAGCCAGGGTGAATTTATTTAGAACATGAGTGCTTCCAAAGTAGAATTGGACGAGTAGTAATAAGGACGAGAAAAATATATTTGGATGCATTCTTGTAAATCTGGTCAAAAGGACTTTAAACTGAAAAGGAGGGAGAAAATAGGATACATTTATCTATAAAACCAGATACTACAAAAAAATAGTAGCCACAATACAGGAAGAAAAATATCAGTATGGAGAATCATTAATTTGTAGGAGGAAACAATATTTAAGGAAAGCCTCAGGAGGAAACAATATTTAAGGAAAGCCTCAGATAAAACCCATGACCTCAGTCATCTATATATAAATGTTCAAAGTATGGGTAATACAATGAGCTGGAGATCTTTTTTAAAATTAAATTTTTATTGATATCTTTTGTTTACACATCTTCTAAATTTCTGCTTGTGGATCTTCCCCTGCAGGGCAGATCAGTCCAAGAAGGATGTGAAACTCTCAAGGAACACCCATCAAACTCTTATTTTGAATCTTTTTCTTGAACAAGGAGAATGATCTTCTGACTCAAAATAGATAAAAAAAAATCTTTAATGAAGAGATAAAGCCAATGATAGAAAAAAAAGTGATAGAAAGCCCCTCCCTACCTTTAATGAGTTCAAATCATCAGGCTCCAGGGTCCTGAAAGAACTGGTGAAAGTATTTGTAGACTTGATCTTCAAAAAGAGAAAATGAAAGAGTGCTAAAGGACCAGAGATGAATCAGTTTCTGAAAAGAAAGGGAATGCATTCTCCAAACTTTAGGCTAGTGAGTCTAACTTTTATTCCTGGTAAGATTCTAGGTTGTATTATTAAAGGGATGGTCTGTGAGTATCTTGAGAGGAAAGTGGTGATCACTTTATGGGTCAGGGGTAGCTTCACAAAGCAATACAAACTAAACTAATTTCCTCTTTAGGCAGGATTGAGAAGCTGGTAGATCAGGAAATGCTATTGACACAGTATATCCAGATTTGAGCAAATCATTTAGCATTTCAATTAAATACAACAAACATTTTTTAAAAAAGTTTTAATATTTTATTTTTTCCCAATTAGATGTAAAAACAACTTTTCACCTTTTTTAAAAAAACAGTTTTGAGTTACAAATTCTCTCCCACCCTCCCTCCTCTTTCCCCTCATTGAGAAGGCAAGCAATTTGATTACAGTTATACACATGTAGTCATGTGAAACGTAATTCCATATATACAGTTCTATTCACTGCACCACCTAGCTGCCCCATTTTAGGAAGGATTGAAAAGCTGGAGCACATCTAGGAGAAGGCAATCAGGATAATAAGGGACCTTTAGATCATGCCATGTGAGTGTCTGTTAAAGGATTTGGAAAATTTAACATCAAGACGACTAAATTTAAGAAAGAAAGATAGCTGCCTTTAAGTATTTGAAGAATTGTAGTATGGAAAAGAATTTATGTTTGTTCTAATTGTCTCCATGGGGCTGAACTAAGATGGATGGGTGGAAGAGGCAGGGAGGAAGATTTGAGTTTGAGGAGAGGAAAAACTTTCATACAATTTAGGCTGTCCAGAAGTGAAAGGGGATGATTCAGGAGGGAGTGGGTTCTTTTTTATTACAAGTTTTCAAGTGGAGGCTGAAAGACAACTTTTCAGAGATATCACAGGGTAGTTTTTTTGTTCAGTTCTTGTTAATTTTGTAAATTACTCCTACAATTCATGGTACAGAAGAAAAGGAAAGAGTAGCATAGTATAACACATAGGATAATAGGAGTTGGACGATATACCTTCTGAGATCCCTTCTTTCTCTGGGATTCTTTGAATTCTTTGAAATTAACTTGGAAACTCTCACCTCCTCAGCACCCCCTGCTCTTGGGGCTCCTTCCTCGCTCTGATCGGACATTGGAAAGGTCCTCTCAAATCTTCCACCATTTATGGAGGGAAGCCGGGGAATTCTCTTCATTCTTTCACACTGGCTATTCTCCAGGATTTCATCATCTCTAGAAACATCATTCTGCAAGATTAAGTGAACGCTGAAACTCTCACCTCCTCAGGTCATTTCAGCTGCAGGATGTCATCATAACTCCCCTGCTGGTAATCTCCCCACCTGCTTTTTTTTTTTTAATCTGTTGCCATCGCCATTCGATTGTGTGTTCTTTTAGCCTTTCTTTGTATCCCCAGCACTTAATACAGTGCCGGCACAGGGTAGGTGCTTAATAAATATTTATTGTCTCTTCTCCATTAGTAGGAATGACTAAAAGCAGAGGTGGTTTAGGGATAGGTTGTCTTGTCTTGGGAAAATTTCAGACAGAACAGTGTTGACTATTGATGAAATATCAAGGCATGACCATGTAGAAGTTTTGGAGAAAAAGTAGAAGGTGGAGATAAGAAGTTTGTCCTCATCCCCTCATGTCTAGAACTATTGCAAAAGCCTTCTGTTTAGCCTCCCTGCCTCAAGTCTTTCCCTATTCCTGTCCATCCTCCTATCAACTTTCAAATTGAATTCTCAGAAGTGTAGGTCTGACCACATCACTGCCCTCTTTAATAAACTTCGGTGGCTCCCTATCACCTTTGGGACCAAATATAAAATTCTGTGTTTGACTTTCATAGCCCTTTGTCACCTAGCCCCCTCCCACACTTCCACTCTTCTTATAGCTTTCTCTTATCTCTATATTCTTTGAACCAGTGACAATAGTCTTGCTTTTCCTTGCACAAGACACTCCACCTTTAGACTATGCATTTTCACTGGCTGTCCTCCAAGCCTCTAATGCTCTTCCTTATCATCTCCTCCTTCTGCCTTCCCTGTTGTTGCCATTTCCTTCTCCAGCTCATTTTACAAATAAGGAACTGAAGCAAACAGGATTGAGTGACTTGCCCAGGGTCACACGGCTAGCAAGTGTCTGAGGCCATATTTGAACTCAGGAAGATGAGTCTTCCTGACTTCAGGCCTGGCTATGCACTATGGTGCCACCAAGCTGCCCTCCCTGGCTTCCTTCACGTCTCAGATAAACTGTAAGAAGTATTTCCCGATCCTTTAAATCTTGGTGCCTTACCCCAGAGATTATCTCCTATTTATTCTATCTATACCTTGATTGTACATAGTTGTTTGTGTGTTGTCTCCCCCGATAGATGGTAGACTTCTCGAGAGCAAGGACTGCTTTTTGCCTTTCTACCTCCCCAAATGTCCGGCACATAATAGGTACTTAAGAAATGCTTGTTGACCCTGGTGGGGAGGTTCTGTATTATTATCCTCATTCTATAGGTGAGAAACTGAGGCAGACAGAGCTTAGGTGACTTGTCCAGGGTCACAGCGGATAAGTGTTGGAGTCAGAATTTGAACTTAGGTCTTCCTGACTTCCCTGCACCATCTAGCTTTCTCTAGACACTTGGGAAGCATATATCCTTTAGTTGAAAATAAACACTGCTAGTTTTAAGTACTTATAAAATATAAAACTATCTAGTTAAAATCATGTTACTTTATAAAGAGTCTTATGAAGGGCTTCCTATTAATGTTACTATTTTGGAAGGGACTATTAACATTCATTTGCATTTTTATTTTTATTGCTAGTAATTCATATGATCTGTGTATTGCTTTCACAGTTTAAGCACGAGTTCCCACCAAATGAAGTTTTATTTTTAAAGTCTCTTATCGCAGCACTCACTCGCACATGTTCATACACACAAGCAAATGAGTGGTCGAAAATATCAGATCTGCATTTCAATTGCTTCATTTCTTTTCCCCCTATCTCAAATACAGCTTCCTAAAGTCCTCTTTTATTAGAGCAAAATGTAGATGATTCAAATACTATGCTTCAGCTGCCTTCATCATTTGAATGAGATAAGCTCTCAGCAAGATATATTCAAGAAACTATGATTTAAACTGTGTTATCCTGGTATAAAGCGATCTGCTACACATTTCTGAAGCAATTTAGACAGCTGTGACTTAGTCCCAAACAATGTAGACACTTAATCTATTGACTTGAAGTTGGGGTGGGAGAGAGAAGCTATTCAAGAGTTTTCACATGATTTCACTTGTGGGAGAAAAAGATACTTTCAATGTTAAGAATGGAAAGTTGGGAGTGATTTAAATTAAAATAAAAAAAGAGAAAATCATCAACATGATTATTTCTGAGTATTTAATAAACAGGCCACACAACTAGTCACTACATAGATAGAGATAAATTAAAGATGTCTTTTTTAACTTAATCCTAGTAAATGTTTTTTATCTGCTTTGCATTAAAACTTTCCTCCCATATCTTCTTGCTTCAAATACTATCTTCGTAAATGTCACCAAACCTGTTTCTTCTCTTAAGTATTTCCTTTCTGTACATCTCATTTTCTCATTCTGGTACAGATTACATTTGAATTATACGCCTTAGAAATAAGTTTTCCTGCCATTTGGGCCAGAGACACACTTAAAAAAAAGAATTCTCTGTATTGAGTCTGCTCATAAAAACTTCTTGTAGTTTATTATTATGTCTACTATTACTACAACTGTTCCTACTGTAATAATGTTTCTTGCTATCTACAAAAACCAAAATTAAATTTGTAATTTAGTGAAAATTCATGTTCCTAACGATCTAGAACTAGACAAGTAAAATATACATCTTAATACATACTGCAGAGTCTATAAATCATGAAGATTTATTCAAATGATAAGTGGATTGTTGTAGGATTTTGTATGATTATTTGTATGATTTTATACAATTATTTATATGATTTTTCCCCTTTCCCCTTTAAAAGTCATTGGTATCTTCAAGACTAAAAAGTATAGATGGGTATTGTGTAAGCAATATTGTCTATACAATGCAAAAACGTTAGTCTGTTCTATGGTTAATCAGTAAGCCTGGGGTTTTTGTACATCATGCATATAGTATAGCCAATGAATTAACTTTGATTTTTCATTTTGCAACTCCTCAGATGTAGCTTATTAAAGTAATGAGCAAAATAATTTATTGCACTCTTTTGTGCATTTAATGGATTTTATACAGCATATTACTGCAATTTTCTACTTTTGAACCAACTTCCTAAAATGATTAACCTTCAAAACATTTTCCCCCTGTTCTAATTGGTCGTTGATGAAGACTAAAATTTTCCATCCCTGCATTTTTGAATGAATCATTTTTCACTGGCACTTTTTTTCTCATATGAAAAAGTTGAGCACAATTTTGGCCTTCCTTTGTGACTCAAATGCTGAATAACTTTAGGTATGTTCCCTTACAATGATTTGATTAATTTATTTTTCTTTTCAAAGTAAAGAGGCTAGAAGACATGAATATTTTTATTAAAAGCTAAGCCAGCTAAAATACATTAAGGATCTGATTTGTTATCCATACATAGTTTACATTGTTGTAGGTAGCCTGAGCAACTGTTAATAGAAGACTGAGACATTCCTACAAAAGGTTTGAAATGGGCTAATCAAGATTTTCTATGTAATAATTCACCTTTCCACTTGATGTGGCATTGGCCTGTTCTCTTTGTCTGAGGTAGTTTGTAGACAAAAAGTGGATGTAACCTTAGTCAGTCAACAAGTATTTATTAAGAGACTACTATGTGCCAGGTATGGACATCTAGGTGGCACAGTGGAGAGAGCGTAGTGCCTTGAGTGAGGAAGACCTGAGTTCAAATGTGGCCTCAGACACTTACTAGCTGTGTGACCCTGGGCAATCCACTTCACCTTGTTTGCCTCAGTTTCCTTATCTGTAAAATGAGCTGGAGAAGGGAATGGCAAACTACTCCAATATCTTTGCCAAGAAAATCCCAAATAGGGTCACAAAGAGTTGGACATCTCCAAAAATACTGAACAAGATGTTTCAGGTATTGGGCTATGCACTGGAAAGACAAAGAAAGGCAAAAAAAAAAAAAAAACCAAAACCAGTCCCCAGTTTCAAGACACTCACAATTTAATAGGGAGATACAACATATGAACAGCTATGTACAAATAAAGATATAGACAGGATAAATTGAAGATAATCCCAAAGGGAAATCACTAACATTAAGGGAGACTAGGAAAAGTTTCTTGTAGAAGGTAAGACTTTGTCTGAGAGAAGGCCAGAGAGGCTAGAGAAGAGAGATGAAGATGGAGAAAATTCTGGGAATGGGGGATAGCCAACAAAAATGCATAGAGTCCAGAGATGGCGTGTCTTGTGTGAGGAACACCAAGGAGAACAGTGTCACTGGAACAAAGAGTATATGGGAGGAGAAAGATTTAAGAAGACTGGAAATGTAGGAGGGGACCAGGTTATCAAGATCTTTGGATTCCAGAGGATTTTATATTTGATCCTGGAGGTGATAGAGAAGCACTGGAATTTAATGAAAGGGGAGGAATGTGACATGGTGAGATATAAAGACATTGATTTTTAGGAAGATCACTTTGACAGCTGAGTGGAGGATGGAGAGGAGTGAAGAGAAATGAGGCAGGGACACCAACCTGCTGTTTCAAGACACCAGTTGTAAGGTGATGAAGACTTTTACCAAGGTGGTGGCATTGTCAGAGGAGAGAAGGGGGCGTATAGGGATAGATGTTATGAAGGTAGAAATGAGAGGAGTTGGCCGATGATCGGACATGGGGAAGTGAAAGCAAGGAGTCAAGGATGACACTTAGATTTTGAGTCTGGGTGACTGGGATGAAGGTGGTGCCCTTGACAGTAATAATAAAATTAGGAAGAGGAAAGTGTTAGGGGATAAAGATCATAAGTTCAGTTTTGGATGTGTTGTGTTTTAGCTGTCTATAGGACATCTAGTTCAAGATATTCAATAGACAGTTGGAGATGCAAGATTGGGGATCATCAGAGAGGTTAGGGCTGGATAAGTAGAGAGAATCAGCTTAGAAATGATCATTGAATCCGTGGAAGGTGATGGGACCACCATGGGAAATAGTATAATGTGTAGATGGCAAAATACTTTATTTAATGCACTAGCATTCTCTTCTCTGTCTGACAGCTTCTGCTCCCCCATAACCAGAACTTACTTGGATTGGATTGATGAAGCAAGACATACAGACTGAAGATCATATTCCACAGGTTAGACTTTTAAAAGATCCAGCTTGACATGTGTCCAGCTCAACACATTTTCTCTCTTACTTTTATGGTATTTTAACTTAGTGAAAAGGCTCATTTTAAAGTGTATTTTAAGAAAATGCTTATAGAAATTTATGATAATCATACAATCAAGGGATTAGAAAGGACTTCTAGTTAATCGAGATATTGCTAGAATAATATGATATTTCACAATTCTTAAATTGAGGTCTATCTTCAAATGAATTTATTATTTCATTGCCATGGTTATTTCCTCTTTCCATGCAAAACACACACCATCTAGACCTGGCCATTCTGTGTGACTCTTATCCTTGCCCTCCCATAAAGTCACCAGAGGAGTTTTCCCCCAACATGCCAGGACGCTTCCCTGTTTTCTGATGAAGTTGAGAGGATACCAGCATAACACACAGGTTATCTATTGAGTGGTTATCCTTTGCACTCACCATGGAACCACCCCCAATGTCAGATCAAAACATTTTCTACTTCATTTCTGCATATAATGCATCATAGCCTAGTCACTCTCTTCATGTGCTTCTTTATCACCTTCTGTGTGATTCTCATTTTCATTTCTCCAGAGACTGTACTAGCGTATGACTCATGGACATATGTCATCCATAAAATATTAGTGTTATAAAGATGGTGATTTGTTTCAGAAAAAGGTTGGGGATTATTAAAAGACCCTGGCAGGCTCCCAAAGGTAAAGACAATCCATCCTGCTCTCTTCCTGTCCATAGGCAGGGCAGTTTTTGATCTGACCTCTGGCCTGAAGTAGAAGCTATGCCTATCTTTAGTGGAGTGCCCAGGACTCTGGCCTTGAACTGGTTTGTCCAATCTCTTTACTTCTACAAAAAGATGTGGGCATGGAAACTCTATAAAGGTCTCACAATTTGGAAACTCTTTAATAAACCTAAAAAATGTGCTTGTGCAATAAGTGTGACCAGAAAAAGAGATGGGTCAGTTGTAGTGTGAGCAATAGATAACAGATAGGTGATCTGAGTGTTGTTTCAGCCACTGCAAATACTAAAATACCTAGAGGACCTCCAGTATGTGGAATAGATCTTCTATGGAGGATTATGGAAGGACATGGGGAAAAATGTGTTTAATGAGGAAGAGGAAATTGCACCAAAAAATGGAGATACAAAGGACCAAAGAACTCTTTATTGAATATACCCCAAAGTCACAGATTTCCTCAGCAGGACAGGACCTCCATTTGATGCAATTATGAAGAAAAAAATGGAAGGATGGATTTTTCAAGATACCTAAATAAGAGCAGGATACAAAATTGTTGGAAGAAAAAAAACCAACCCAACAACATATTACTATTTCTCCAAAAAAGGCACATGGGAAGAAACCAATGACATCTGACCCATAGGCCTATTTTCTTATCTCTAGCTAAGCTTTGTGAACATGAATTACAAATGTATTGAAGGTATTCTTAATAAAAATATGAGAAGGGTTTCATCAGTGCTATTCAACAGATGTCATCTTCCTAAATCTCACAATTGCCTAAAAAGCATAAAGAATATAAGATCTTTCTGTTTACTGTTTGTTTATTATTTTAAAAGTCTAACTGGGCAAATGTATGCTTGGAGGAAAATAATTAGATGCACATTTAGCCAAATCTATGTAACATGGGACTATTTTTACAATGAAGTTTAGAAAAACTATAGTTATGTTAAAGAAACAATAAATACAGTCTGACCTTTTAATTATTTTGCCTTTTATGAGCAATAATTTTCACTAGCAGGAGCACAATACTTGCATTATTGGCATGTAAAGGACACAGGACTTGTTTTCATACCCTTATGTGTCACTTTTGAGAAAGATACTTTATTATTAAACTTTTTCTAATTGTTCATTTCTAACTACATTCATAAGTCATTATTAATAATTACCACTTCATTTCTTTTCCATACAAGCATTTGCAAGTTATTTTATATATATTTAAGCATTATCACGGATGCTTTCAGTAACTATGAGAGAACTGTGAGAGTAGGTCTGCCTTCCCTGAATTTGGTTTCTTGGGTGTGTAGGGTGGGATATGACAGTCAGTATTCAATCTCAGTTTTCAAAACCTGGATTTGGACCCTGACCCTGACACTCACCATCTATGTGACTTTGAGCAGGTTGTTTCTGGGTCTGTTTCCTCATCAATATAATAAGGGATGTGTAAGGTAAGGTCTTCGTATGTGGACATTTTAGTTTTGAAAGGGGCAGAAAAGGATATTGTATGAGAAAAGTAGCTTGGGATGGCTCTGAGGACTTGGGAGAACAGCTCTTCAGATAAAGGTATTTAGGGGACCAGTTTGAAAGCAGCTCAGAGGCAAAAGCATTGACTGAAGGTGGGAATGACTTCATCACATTGTCATTATTATTCATCAACTTATTTGCATATACCTATTTTCAGAGTTTCGAAGGATATAGCTGAGAAACTATGAATAAAAAAACAATTTGGGGACTATGGGAAAATTGTGTAATTGTCTGTTGATGCTACGCTTGATAAAAGGGTTCATTTCAGGTTTTTCAACTTGAGTTAGAGGCCCTAATTTGATGAATGAGTAGTCAGAGTTGTGACCCAGGTTTATGGGTAGGCTATTATATTTTGATTTTTAAATTATTTTTGCTTCTGTCTTCTAATAATTTTATAATTATTCTTGGTTTTGTGTTCTTTTTTGGTAAATGTGTCATGTTTAACCACCAATAGTGTCACTATGATTTATGTCAATGGGACACATACTGATTGGGGCTCAGAAACTACAGTAGTAGTATATCTTCTCTATTCCTCAATCCCCAAATACCAGGGTTATCCTTAGGACCCTCAGTGTGAATTACAGAATGATTGGCCCCCACATTTGGGAAAGCTCTCCTAGATCTGCCAGTGTAGGTGCCAACATGGGGCAAGTGAACTAGCCCCAGTTTGAGTACCATATTGGATGACACACTAGACCTGGGAGTCAATAAATTATTCTCTGGATAGGATGATATATTGGATGAAGTGAACCTTCAAGGAGGTGAGGTTGCTAAGTGATGGCAGCAAGGGAAGGGTGTGGCAAGGAGGATCAAGGAATGTGCCTAAGCTTCCTCCAGGCACATGTTTGCATGTGTGTGTATAGGTGCTTAAAATAAGGTACATTCAGTACTGAAAAAGGACACCCAGGGATGTAATGTCTTATGCTTGGGGAGCCAGGTTTCCATGATTACAAGAAGATGAGAAGATAGCCTACAAAAAGATAAACTCTAATCTAATCTAATAGATAATCTAATCTAAACAAACATAACAGTTTGTTAACAAAAGACCAGGGATTACAGAAGTACAGTGGGGGTGGGGGAGACAGAATGGAATTTGAACTCAGGAAGATGAGTCTTCCGGACTCCAATCCTGGTAATCTATCCACTGCACCACCTTGCTGCACCTGAGGATACAATTAATAAAAAGAAAAACCATCACTGCCTTCAGGGAGTTTACAATCTAATGGGATGAGACAATACACAAGTGAGGGGTGGAAGGGGGGAGACCAGGTGGTATTTGTTCTGTGGAATTGCAACCAGGCAGAGTAGCAGATGCAGAGTGGAATGAGCCCCTCAAAAGTCTTGTTTCTACCCTCTATAAAGGAATGCATTGGGAGGAGCTCAGTACTCCACTTTCCAAGATGTTTTTTTGATTATTACCCCTTGGGAGTGGCTAGAAGCTAAGAGGTCAGGTATCTGACAACACAGTAGGACTCTGAAACATACATAATATGGTATGACCTTTGTTCTCCTGATTGTGTCCTTGAATTCACTCTAGCTTATCAATGTCCTTTTTTTTTTTTTTTTTTTTTTTTTTTTTTTTTTTTTTTTTTTTT
>NW_020954813.1:385483-385551 GCF_900497805.2 Vombatus ursinus
TTCCTTTCTTTCTTTCCTTCCTTCCTTCCTTCCATTTTTCCTTTCTTCCATCTTTCCTTCCTTCCTTC
>NW_020954813.1:385676-412759 GCF_900497805.2 Vombatus ursinus
ACTTCCTTCCTTTGTCCCTCTCTTTCTTTCTTTCCTTCCCTCCTTCCTTCCTTCCTTCCTTCCTTCCTTTCTTTCTTTCTTTCTTTCTTCCTTTTTTCTTTCTTTCTTTCCTTCTGTCTTTCCTTCCTTCCTTTCTTTCTTTCCTTCCTTCCTTCCTTCCATTTTTCCTTTCTTCCATCTTTCCTTCCTTCCTTCCTCCTTTCTTTCTCTTCCTCTTTCTCCTTCTCTTTCTCCTCCTCCTTCTTCATTTTTGTAGTGAAGTCCTTTTACAATTAAAAAGGAAACATATTTGATTCTCCCTGACAAGTCGGAGATCAAGGAAATGTTCTTGGTGCTTACATTTTCTTCTAGCGTACCCACTCTACATTTGAGCTTAAGTAATAACTACTTAGCTGTGGCATGTAGATGAATATTGTGTACCCTGTACAGGTCACTACATCCTTTCCCTTAATCTTTTCCCATTTTTTCTTGTACATTTTGCGTACAAACCTCATAATAAACTGCCTTGAGGCCTTGGAGAAGCTTCAACTTCTGCCCATTTTATTATCACATTCTCAGTACCATTCTAGGGACACCCAATCTCTTCTCTCCCCAACCCAACTAAGTAAATATTAGGCATAAGCTTTTACTAAGCACTTGTTCCATGCCTAATGCTAAACTCCTTCCTTCCTTTGCCTTTCATAATCCTTATCTGTAATAGTTTAGCCTAGGTGCTACCTTCTTTGCATAGTCTTCATTTTTTTCCCACAATAATAGCTAGCATTTATACAATGCTTTAAGGATGGCTAAACCCTATACCTGTTCTCATTTGATCTTAAATTTGCTGTGTGCACTTTGTCTGGATCTTACCTTTGTCCCCATTATTCTCTACCTGTTTTATACTTATGTACATGCCATTTCTACCACCCCAATAGACTATATTTTTCCTAATTGTATTGCATTATTATCTGAAAATACAGTATAAATAATTTCTGCCTTTTGAAATTGATATGAAGCTTTTCTATTTTTTCTTTGTTGTTGTTCCAAGTGTATTGGTGTGAAGTTGACCTTGGGTTCTTGAAGTCTGTGTCTGTGAAGTGTAAGCTATGAGGATTCTACCATGTTGGAAAGGTTTCAAGTATTGCCCTTGGAAACAGACCAATTCTACTTTACAAGGATCAACCTTGCTTTGGACAGACACATCACCAGAAGGCTGGCTTTTTCAGAGGCTAGTCATTAGGCCTCCCAGGCTGAACAGCTCAGACCAGGGTGGGGCTGACCGACAGGATGGGGTAGCAAAATTTCCTTTCATCCCTGTTCTTCATGTAGCCAGAAGGGGACAAGTGGAGGTGATGAGGAAAGAAATACACAAGGTCTAGGTCCACCCTTAGTGTGAGAGAGCCCAGTCTTGAGGTTCCAGGAATGACACCACCTAGCACTAGTCTTCCAGGTTAGCCTACAGACCACATGGCAACTCTAATTAAGATCTTTCCCCTTCTCTCTGCTGTTCTCTCGTTTTGTTTCTTGGTTTTTCTATTGTGGCCTCTTCCCTCATCATTCTTGGTGGTATGAGGAAGGGTTTCAGAGGTATTTCATGATTGTTAAAGGGGTTTTGGGAGAAGTCCATTCACCTGACTTTCTTTCTGTTCAGTCATCTTGACCACAATTTTTAACCTTTATATCCTTACTGTTTAGCCCAGTGCCTTACACGTTGTTGTTGTTGTTGTTTAGTTGATTGGTCATCTCTGACTCTTCATGGTAAAGATACTGGAAAGGTTTACCCACAGTTGGCACTTAATACATATTTGCTAAATTGAATTATTGAATTACCCACAGAAACAAAATACAATTTAAATCAACAACAAATTTTTGTCAAATGTCTCACATGTTAGGGTTCTGTGCTTTGTAGCTTTATTTTCTTGTGAGATAATTTTGATTTTTTAAATTTACATCACATTTATAAATGCTAGAAACTTGTTTTTATCCAAACCCAATTTTCATTTTAGTTTCAGAAGTATGTATATTATGTTCTAAATTTCATGATTCAAAGACCAACCAATTGTAGACTTAATAGAAAACATCAAAATAACACATTATTTTTAATCAACTGTAAAAAGTCATATCTATGGTTAAGGCCCCTGCACATGCTTTGCAAAATATTTAAGCTTAATAGTCTAAATCAGGGATTTTAGGGTATTCTATTATCAATAAAAAAAAGTATGTCACAAAAAAGCTGTAAATACAGTGGATTCTGCAATCTCTACTATTTTAGCAGAACTTTTGAATCTAGTGAGATAGTATAACTGTGAGACATTTCTTTTGTAGAGAAAGTTGGAGGTTTTATTACTGGCAGGAATGTTAAAGAAAAAAACGTTGATTCCTTTGCAGGCAGCATGAATAATAATATCATGAATTTAGAACAAAGGACCTAAGACAGAGGGTTTTCTTGTCACCAAAAGCTTTCCAGGGGCTGAGGGAAGCCTATGTTGCCCTAGACCCACAGAGTTGCTAAGCAGTTTTATTGGGTGAAGTTGCTGAAAAGGTTTGAGGGAATGCAGATTGAAAACCAGAGGTTTGCCAGTAATTAAAAGGAATTTTCCAACCTCAAGTTGTGTTTCTGTCAATCTGTACTTTATTAGACTCAGGGTCAGAGTTGAACATCTCATTTGATCTCAGAGTTGCCTCAGGATGTTTCACTGGTCTTGTTGTTGGTTGTTGAGTTTCTCTCTTCTACCAGCTTCTGGTCTCTATCTCTTCAGGATCATTTCATTGTCATCTCAGCTCTCATCTGCTTATGCACAGAGACTTTAAAGTTTCCATACATAAGATCAGGCTGACTCTGTTTAATCCATAAGGAAGGCTATGAGCCATCACACCTCAGTAAGGGTATCTGAGCAAAAGCCTGCCCAAATGCCTCTACACTAAGATTTTATATATTCTTTTACCTGCCTGTGTCAGGTGCTGATTCAAAGTTTCTCATCCAAGTCAACTATGTGATTTAGGGTTAGAAAATGTCTCTTAACTGAAGATGAACATCTTATGGGAAGTGTATGCCCTGCAAAACCCATTTTGGGAACTCTCCCCAAAATACCCACAGGAGATAAATGGAACCTGGAGCTCACTTTGCTCGGTAATTCCTGTCTGATTGGTATGGAAATGGAGTTGAACAGGAAGGAAAGCTAAGTGAAGAAATCAAGGTCATTACACTCGAGATTTTTTGGTCCACATTCCAGCCTTTAATATGCATGTCTGTTGGCAAGAGAAATCTTCCTAGCTTTTGTGTTATATTCTTTCGAATGCAAAACATCACTTCCTTCCTTCCCTACAAGTAAAACAAGGAAGTAGATTAAATGGTCTCTAATGCCCCTTCCAGATGTAAATCCTGTAACTGGCCTTCAGTTTTCTGGCTGACCTCTCATTGTGAGCCACCAAATCATGGAAAGCTAGAAAAAAGAAAATGGAAGAAGAAATTCCAAGAAACTGACCAACATTAGAGAATGAATTCATTTTTTTGATTTGGACAACAAGATTTTTTCGTTTGTTTGAATCTTTGAATCCCTCTCTTAGAATCCTATAGCAGCTACCAATTATTTTCCAAATCAAATGAAGATTCCTGCTCTTAAAAGTTAGCAAACAGTTACCCTCCTACATCAACCTAATTGTGTCAACCACTCTGGCATAAGAAAGCAAGTTTTCAATAGTTGCTTCTATTCACATGCCCTCCCCAACTCATAACAGGGGTTCTTAACATAGGATTCATGGATCCCCAAGGGATTACTGCATAGATTTCAGAGTATCCATAAACTTGGATGGGAAAAATTATATCTTTATTTCAATATACTTGGTTTCCTTTGTAATCCTATGTATTTTATGCATTTTAAAATGTAATTAGAAAGGATCCATAGGTTTCCCCAGCTTTACAAAGATTTCCCTGAAGAACATGAAGAAAGTTAAGAACACCTGCCTTCCCATAGACCATTCCTCCCACCAAGCACTCTAGACAGTGACTTATAGGCAGATCCTTAGGCCAAAGAGGAATAGGGACATGCTAGAACCAGCTCCAAGTGGCTCCCTAGTTGAATGTTAAATTTTCAATATGAACATTTACACATCAGAAATCAGCAATTGCTACCAATTTGAGTTTCCTTTATTGTTTTGTTGATTGTCTAGACTTAAGAAAGTGTTAATAATGCAGGTTAAACTTTAAAATGTTTTGTGCATATGATTTTTTCTCTCTTTCTGGAGAGCCTAGTTGTTAAATATTTACTAGCACACCCCTATATTGCCTATAGACATTGCTTGAATATAGCAGCAGTGAACCAGAAGGCTCAGGGTATGAAGTCATCACCAGTTAGAAAGCCTGGTGATTGTAGACTTATAATAATAATAAGAACAACTGGATTTTATATAATGCTTTAAGGTTTGCAAAGGTTTGATTTTACATCTATTATCTCATTTGAGCCTCACAACACCCCTGGACAAGAGATAATTGAAGGTATATAAACCGAAGATCCATACTCTATGTATGGGATTAACTGTCTTGTCTATACCAGAAGTTCAATCAATCAGTAAGCCCTTATTAAATACCTACCATGTACCAGGCACTGCCAGGGGCTGGGTATACAATTGCCAAGAATGAAATTATCCTAACTCTCAAGGTACTGACATTCTTCTCATTTTCTCTATACTACTTCACTTGATGATCTCCTCAGCTTCTATGGATGTATGCTGATGATTCTCTACTCTGACTACCCTGCCCAAATCTCTTTGCTGGCTTCCAATCTTGCATCTCCAATTGCTTTTCAGACATCTCAAACTGAATGTCCAGTAGACATCTTAAACTCAACACATCCAAAACAGAGCTCCTTATCTTTCCCCCTGAACCCTCCTTCCCCCCTTCTCGATTCCTGTCAAGGTTACTACCATTTTCCCAGTCCCCCAGTTTGCAACCCAGATGTCACCCTCAATTCCTCTACTATCTCTCAACCCCCATATCTAATCTGTTACCTATTCCTCTTCATTCTATTTTTGTAATGAGACTCCCTCTTCTCTCCTCTGACCGATCACTGTGCTCTGAGACCACTGCGATAGCTGCTAGTGGGTGTGCTTGCCTCAGTTCTCTCCCCACTCCAGTCCCTCCTCCATTCAGCTGCCAAAGCGATCTCCCTAAAGTATAGGTCCAACCATGTCACCTATGGCCTCTACCCTCCTGTCACCTCCAGCAGCAGATACAAAACCCTCTGTTTAGCATTCAAAGGCCTTCATAACCTGATGCCTTCTTACCTGTGCTGTGTTCTTGTATCTCACTCCCAGCCACGTACCTACGGCCCCAAGACTTTGGCCTCCTGGCTGTTCCACAAACAAGACTCTTCCTCTCTTGGCTCCAGGCGTTTTTAATGAATGTCCCTCATGCCTGGAATGTTCCCCTTTCTCATTTCCACCTCTTGGCTTCCCTGGCTTCCTTCAAGACCCCACTAAATTCTCATCTACAGGAAGCCTTTCCTAATTCTTCTTAATTCTAGTGCCTTCCCACTGTTAATTATTTCCTATTTGTCCTTTATGTAGTATATTTGTTTGCCTATCATCCTCCCCATTAGGTTGTGAGCTCCTTAGGTCAAGGACTGTCTTTTGACTCTTTTTTGTATCCTTAGCACTTAGCACAATGCCTGGCACATACCCTAGCTTAATAAATGCTAATTTAATAATTAATTAATAATTTAATTAATTCATGTAACTGATTTTATGAGGACCTCTGCATGACAGGAGTGGTACTGTTAGTACTCATTGATTGAAAAAAAAAAC
Organism: Vombatus ursinus; assembly: GCF_900497805.2. NCBI lineage: Eukaryota > Metazoa > Chordata > Mammalia > Diprotodontia > Vombatidae > Vombatus > Vombatus ursinus. Next base: position 391,458 of record NW_020954813.1, read on the forward strand.
ATATGATGATGATGGCTACATGTAAATTTAATGATGCTCTTAAATTAATTTGTATCTTATTAATCATAACAGTATGTACATATGTTTGAAAATGGAAATACATATACATGTGAGAAATGTCTTCAGTCTACGGAAAGTTGGAGCTAAATAAAAACAAAATGACAGTGTTTGGTGCACATGTGGATTCTTGGACCCTTTAAAGAGCTCCATGGTCAGGCTGGGGATGATAGATTAGACCTGTAGTCAGTCCTCGCTACAGAGGAGGCTGAGGTGGAGGCTGAAGGATTTCTGGAGTTCAGGAGTTCTGTGCTGAAGCAGAGCTAAAGCTGTTTGGGTGTCCGCACTAAATCTGGCACCAATATGATAAGCCTCTGGGAATGGGGGACCTCTAGGCTGCCAAGGGAGGGTTGAAATGTCCCAGGTCAGAAAAACAGAGCAAATGAAAGCTTCTCTGCTGATCAGCAGTGGGATTACAGTCAAGCTGTAATTGGCTGCCATACTTTCAGCCTGGGCAAGAGAGGGAGACCAGCCTCAAAACAAACAAACAAACAAACACAGTAAACAAATATCCCTTATAAATAAAATGATTCCATGGCCCTCCAGGGGTCCTTGATTACAATCTGGAAAACACCGATTTATAATTCTGTTCTGTGATTCAATCCCTTAAATTCTCTGAATCTCAGCTTCCAGATCCATTTGATTGTGAGTTCCTTGAAGATGTTGTCATTCAGGTGTTTATTTGGGATTTTCTTGGCAAAGATACTGGAGTGGTTTGCCATTTCCTTCTCCAGCTCATTTTACAGATGAGGAAACTGAGGTAAACAGAGTTAAGTGACTTGCCCAGGGTCACACAACTAGTAAATGTCTGAGGCTGGATTTGAACTCAGGTCTTCCTGACTCAAGTTCTGTGGCACTCTATCTACTGCACCACCTAGATAACACTCTACTTTGAAGGTAGGGACTGTCTTTTACCTCCTTCTGCATCTCCAGCAATTAGTACAGTGTCTGGCATATAGTAGGTAATTAATAAAAGCTTATTGACTGACATCTGTAAAATGGCTATCATAATACCTGTAGTGCCTACTTCATAGGGTTGTTGTAAGGATTAAACAAGATTCTGTATGTAGTGTTTTATAAACTATAAAGCACTATTTCATTTCCCATTATTATTATTTTTCTATCTTCCATCTGTGTTTTTTGCCATTTCTTGGTCCAAGTGTATCTGAAAGCCCCTCCTATTGTTCATTCTTATGTATGAGAAATGGCTTCTGCTGAATGAATAATATTGGATTTGCCATTTGCTTTGGGGGCAAGGGTGCATCACTGCCTCTGTCCTCAGTGGAAATGGAGAACATTTTGTCATCCTGTTACTACAGTAGCATATAGAATTAGGTCAGCTACTTCAATCCCTATCCAAATCATGAATCCCTTATTTTTTTTACAATAAAATTTTAATAGTCATATTGATATATTTTCTTTTGCATTACCTAGATTTCTCTCTGTATTTTACCACCTCCCCTTTCCAAAGAACCATCCCTTCTAATAAAGAATCTTGAAAGAGAAAAAGAGGGGAAAATCCTCAAAACTGATCAATACATTGAAAAAATCTGATATTCTATGCAATTATTCACAGCTTCAGACCTTTCCACCTTCCTCTATCCCACTTCTCATTTTCTTATATCTCTTTCTTGGGGCCAAACAACATAGATCTTCAATTGTTATGCTTTCCCATCTTGTTTTCCTGGCTCTATTTATTTTACTTTGCGTGAGTTTATAGAAGTTTTTGTGAATCCCTTCTAACATATTCCCAACAAATGATTATCCAGATGTTACTTGACATTCTCTAGGATGGGAAACTCACCATCCTAAGATGCAGCTGCTTTCATCTTGGGATATTTCAAATTGTTAAAAAATTTTTTTCCTTATTCTGAGCCCAAATCTGTTTCCTTATAACATCCACCAATTGGTTCTAATTCTGTCTTCTGGGGCCAAGCAGACCATCCTCAAACTGGTTGGTGAGTTAAGGGGAGTCTACCCCAAGCATTCCTGGCATTATGGGGAGATGAGAACAATTTGTTCCAATGGCCATGAAGGTGGTTGAAGCAAGTGCTGTGAAGCTCTTGGAGCTTGGTCAGACGTTGAAGACACCAAGGTCATCCACTGCATCCCAGGCTATCACCAGTGGACCTCGATGACGCTGGAATAGATAGAAAGGCTGATGACTTCGTGCAACTCTGCCTCACTAAAATGCAATTCTTGCAACAGTCAAGACATCACCCCGTGATATCTCTGGTCCTCTTCAAAACCAAATGATGAACAACAATATCTCCATTAATGTAGCCTAACTTTTGGGCAGCTAAATCATGCTGATGATTCACTTTGAGCTTGTAGTTTACTACAACTCTTAGGTCTTCTCTCCACCCCCCCCAAAAAAACAAACTACTTCCTAGACAAGTTTCCTCCAACTTGTATCCATGCAGTTGATTTTTTGAACCCAAATGAATGATTTACATTCATTCATTAAATTATAGTTCATCTTGTAATCTTCAGTCTACTGTTCTCGACTGTTGAGATTTTTTCAATCTCAATTTTGTTACTTAATAATTCAACTTTCCCTCCTAATTCTGTGCCACCTGAATATTTGAAAGACATGTTGCCCATGTTTTCATTTAAGTTATGCAGAACAGACTAGGACTAAAGAAAGATCCTTGAAAAACTCTTAGGAAATAACTTACTCCAGGGTGACACTGATTCATTAATCACTTGTATTAAATAACTTAGTGCTAACCTAACCTAACTATATTATTCTACAGTTCACATTTCTTTGTCTTGTCCATGAAGATTTTACCCTGAGAGACTTTGTCAAATGCTACACTGAAATCTGTGTTATACACAAGGCATCTCTCTCTTTCTCTTTCTTTTTGGCTAGGCAATGAGGTTAAGTGACTTGCCCAGGGTCACACAGCTAGTGAGTGTTATGTGTCTGAGGCTGGATTTGAGCTTAGGTCCTCCTGAATCTAGGGCCAGTGCTCTATCCACTGTGCCACCTAGCTGCTAAGGCATCTCTCCTATTAGCCTAGTAATCCTGTCTAAAAAGGAAATGAGGTTAGTTTGGTATAGCTTGTTCTTAACCAACTCATGCTGATCTTTAGACTATGTCTCCTCCTTCTCTAAGTTTTCTATAACTTTATCAGGAAATGAAGGGTTAATGTCACTAAAGAAAATTGAAGTCATTGCCATTTCTGATTACAATAGTGCTTCTGGTTACTGTGACTCCTCAAAGGATTGTTGTTTGAGAATCACAGCTAAAAATTCTTTCAGCAAGCTCAGACATAATTCAACCACATGTGAACTAGCTGAGAGTATCAAGGTGCTCTTACTAACTCCTAACTTTTTGTGGGACCTAGTTATCAGTTAATCATTTTTTGTTCTAACCTTTCTATGCTGTAGATCACTATCCCTGTTGCAGAAAACAAACAAAATGGAATTCTGGTCTTCTTTCTCTGCTCTCTCATCGTTTTTCTATTGATGCCAAGCAGTGATCCTAACCTTTCTTAATCTTGTCCTTTCTTTTAACAAAATGTAGAAAGCCCTTTATATTGTCTTTAGCATTTGTAGCACATAGACAGGTAGGTGATACAATGGATAGAGCACCAGGCCTGGAGTCAGGAAGACCTGAGTTCAAATCCAGCTTCAGACACTTATTAGCTATGTGACCCTGAGTAAGTTACTTAACTTCTGTTTGCCTGAGTTTTCTCAACTCTGAAATGGGGATAATAGCAACATCTACCTCCCAGGGTTGTTGTGAGAATCAAAAATGAGTTAATAATAAAAAAGTGCTTAGCACAGTGCCTGGCACACAGTAAGTGCTATATGTTAGTTGTTATTATTATCAAATGTGTTCATGCTCAGCTTTTAGCCCACCTGAATCTATTCTTACAGGGCATTCTCATTTCTTTTTTTTCCCTACTCATTCTCAGTTATCTGCTCGAATTTTGATCTCTTGTCTGCTTATTTTCATAGTTCAGCTGGTTACGTCTTAGTCAGCCTGTGCTCTATTCCATCATCCAGCTTTTCAATAGGGTTGTTTAACACTGGGCACAGAGCCAGCCTTTGCAAGAGTACCACTTGTTTGATACCCAGCCACTTGACATTAATCCATTGATAACCTCCCCAGGCTATGACTCTTTTGTCAAGTAGATGTACTTACACCTTTTTATATCAAAGAACTGTAGACCTTCCTTTGCTTGCCTACTATGAATACTACTAACTCAAAAACTTTGTAAAGATAAAAACGATTGCAGCATTATATCACTTGCTTAATTGGGCCTCTAACTTTTGTCATAGAAAGATATTACATTAGGATCGCTTGAGTTGGAAGAGAAAGCAGAAACCATAGAGTTCAAACTGTATCTGTTGAATCCTTTGCCCCATAACTGGTCATATAGCTTCTGCTTAAAGACTTGCTGCTTAATGCTCTATGCCTGTGTTGGTGAGAGTTTGGGGGAGGAGAGAGAACACATGGAGTTTTAGGATATCTTTATGGGGAGGCCCTTGGAGGGAGGGGAAGTCTTTGAGACAAAAGACCTGTAGAGGAGTTAGGACGTCAACAGGTTCCCAATTTCCAGCTTGCTATACTAGAGACTTGTAGGAATTTACCATTGGGTGAGATGAAGGCTCTCTCTTTTGGTTGATCTAAGATATCTTGTGCCTACCGGTAAAACTCATTCACTCTGTGTACTATCTGGCACATACTGATCTGTATAACTTCTCTTGTTTCTGTTTGCTGTAAGTGAGGTTATTTGCTATTCACTATTTGTGATGGTCTTTGTGTACCTAGCATTTGGTGGGAAGAGAGTTAGGACTTTAGATATAGCTCGGAGCACTCCTTCCCTGTTAAGCCATAGAAAAGTGCCTTAAATTAAAAAAAAAATATTTCTCCCAGACTACCAAGTTTTGAGGGGTGAGATTATTTATTTATTTATTTATGAATTCCTGTTAGCCATATTTAGCCAACTCAGGTGGACATACACATAACCTACAGGGGCAACCCATGCCCTACAATAGATAAACACAAGATAAATACAGAAAAAATGAAAGGCACTTTGAGAGAGGATGGCATTAATAGCTGGGGTTTGGGGGGATTGGGAAAGCCTTCCTGAAAAAGGTAGGAATTGAGGTCTTTGCACATACTTAATCTCAGGAGAGTATGACAGCCACCTTTCAGTCCTACTGCCTATTCTTCACATTCCTCAGCTCTTCAGGGATATTAATCCAGAGGCCCAAAATTTACCTTCATACTTCTTACCTCTTTTCCTTCATTTGCATTCACTGAATCACACTCCCTCAGCTAATATTTGCTAATCACTCTGCTTCTGCTTACTTCAGTCCTCTGAGGAGCTTTGCTATAAGTACTTTTTCTCCACCAAGAGCAGCTCATAATCCTTCTATGACTTATATTAGGTACTGTTCCTTTCATATATGAACTGTTTGGCTGCTGAAAGGGCCAGAAAAGGAACATTTGTGTACACAAAACTGATAAAAGCAACTTGTGAAGAAATAATCTCAGATAAACTATGAGGAGAGACAATTACTGTCCTGTAGACTAGATAGAGAACTGTTCCTTACGTGAATGTGCTTAGAGGACCTGCTAGATGGCAGAGCAATGATGAAGTAATGATAACTCTAGAGCATTTTGGTTCATCAGTTCAATTGCATTGGGCTGTTTTTAGAGTTCTGAAGCTTATAATTGAAAAAAAAATAGATCAAATAACTGTTTGGAGATTATGGGAAGAATATATAAAATTATTGGGTTTATATCTGATGGAAAGATAGATTTTTGAGTTTTATCTCATAAGGTAAAGATGAGTCACTGACTATGAGAAAGTTCCAATAGGAGCCATAGAGGAAGCTTAAGGAAGAGATAGAAAAAAGAAGCAGGAGAATAAGCTTTGTTGTTAGGTTGGAGAAAGGCCTGAATAGCTCCTGAAAACTCACTGGCTGAAAGCTGAATCCTACTGCTTTATGAAGAATTATTGGGGTCATTTCTCTCCAGTGCCATCTACAGCTGAAAAAGGGGAACCTTTTCAGGGGTGCCGGTGTTCTCTTCCACTGCCTTGTCTGGTTTTATAGAGAGAAACAGAGGGGGAAAGGCAGGCTTTGCATCCATTTTGCTGTAATATGTGTTTTGCTGTGAAAAGAGCATTGGATCCAATTGTATAAAGCAGAATCCTCTATTATCTGCAGATCTGAGAAGCATGGCAGTTCCTGACTTAGGGGAAATAATATAACGTATTCTACCAGAGCTCTGTTAAGGGTGTCTGTGAGTGGAAAGATCTTGTCACTGCTTTATTGAATCAAGATGAGAAGGGGAATGGCTTTGCCCAATAGAAGAATGATGAAGACCGCAAGGGGAGCAGCTAGTGGAGAAGCAGCTTGATGTGATACAGATTGCTCCTGAAGGGACCAGAGACGTGCCTGTGGTCCAGAGTTGCGAGTTGCCTTGAGCACTTCGGTATTCACATTTATGTGTCTCTCTGTTTGATTTCTTTTTTTCTTTTCTTTCCTTTTCTTTCCTTTCCTTTCCCTTCTTTCTTTCTTTCTTTCTTTTTTCTTTTTTTTTTTTTGGTGAGGCATTTGGGGTGACTTGCCCAGGGTCACACAGCTAGTAAGTATCAAGTGTCTGAGGCCAGATTTGAACTCAGGTCCTCCTGACTCCAAGACCAGAGCTCTATCCACTGCACCACCTAGCTGCCCCTTTGCTTGATTTCTATAAGTGTGTAATCACACTCCCTCATGGATAATGTGTGCATTGGTGACCCAAGTTCATGAGTAGACTGCAATGTTTTGATTATTTTTACTTTTGCCTTCTATTCAATAAAAGTCATACTTGTTTCCGTTTTTGATTTCTAATGAGTAAATGTAATAATTATTTTTTCTTCTGCTTTATTGTTTAGTAAATGTTTTATGATTAAGGTTTAATAGTGTCATGGTGACTTATTTTGTGTAAATGGGAAGCACACCAGTTGGGGCTCAGGACCTTCAGTGTCAAGTAGTAGGCTCATCAGGTTTGCTCTTAGTACTGTGAGAGATAATAGTAGTAAAGAGTAGTTGTGTATATGTGGCCCCTCTCTGAGAGCCTCAGACCTGTCAGTGTGAGTATAGGATTGGGTGTGTAAACTAGCTCAAAGAATGAAAATGAGCGTCCTATACCATGATTCTGGGTACACTCAGATGATGTTTGAGAGTCGCTGTGGTTGAAAAATTCATCACCATTCAGTCAAACGGCAACAAATCTCATTCTGAGATTTAGCACTTCTGATGCTCTTATGGGATGCTCTCATTCTTTTATATTCATCCTTCACTACCTACTCTTGCTTCTGTGCCTGTCTTTTAAAGATGTAATTTGGTCAATGAATTCCTGGTATATCTATCTCTTTATACAGAAGGAGGACTAGCACGTCTGGTATGAAGGTTGCTGAGCCTTTTTCAAGGCTGCTCATCTACCTTTGGTGTCTATCTGGCACTCAACTCTTACCTGTGGCTCCAAGGAGCTGTAGCATGGGCAGCAGACACACTTGGAGTGCTTAGAACTTGGTCAGACAGCAAAGACACTAAAGTCATCCACTGTATTCCTAGCCATCACCAGTCATCTTGACTTTTGTCTTGCCACTGGACTTCAATGACTGGAAGAGAGAGTGAGACTGACAACTTTGTGCAGTTCTGTCTCACTTAAATCCAATTCATGCACGGGTCAAGATATCACCCCATGATGTCATTGGTCCCCTTCGAAAATGAAGGACAAACAACATTTCTTTATACAATTTTATTTCTCATTTGAAGTGTTTGTTTTTGAGTCTTCAGGGTATCATCCTCGAGATCTCTTGAGCCAATTTTCCCTGTAGAATTCTAGGCCATGGAATCTTACCCATTGTTTCTCTGAATCCCTCAAGATTCATTCTCCCATAATTTCAGATGCACACATGATTGTATTTGGCATCTTTCTTCACTATCATGCTTTGTATGATAGAATGATGATTGGTCCTTAGAGTTCCCATTCATGTCTGTCTTAGGAACTAATTCTTCTTTGATGGTTAGAATTAAGTCCAGTAGAGCAGCTCTCTTAGCTACTTCCTCCATTATGTCCTGGTCACTTTGGAGAATTGAATGCATCATTAGGGCAAATCATGAATTTCTTAGGTGCTTTGCTTTTGGCAGAAAGGGAGCTCCAGCTCATGTCCAATAATTGAAATCTCCTGCGACTGCATTGACATGCTTTAGGACCAGGCTTTTGATCTGTTTCCTGAATTTCTTAAATTTGTCATCTTATTCCTCCTTCTGTCCACGTGGTTTGCACAAAGTTTCATGCAGCTTTGAACTTTAGTAGACTAAAACTGCACTAAGACTTTTGGGACACCCTGTGATAGATTTCTGTGACAATCTGGCTTCTGTCTCTCCCTTGCTCTTCACCCATATACTTTCTGTCATGATTCCCCTCTCAGGCTCTGGATTTCCTCACATGAATATTTGGTCTTAAAATCCAATGCTATTTCACTGCCCCAGCTATCTATTCTGTTCCTTTAGAATAAGGCATAACTTTTCATTGCTTTGTTCCAGTCAGGATGATGGTGATAACCAGTATTGATACAATGCTTTAAAGTTTGCAAAGCACTTGATATATGCTATCTTATCTGAGCCTTAAAACAACGGTGGAAAGTAGGTGTTATCATTACTCTCCCATTTTATAGGCAGGAAACTGAGGCAAACAGAGTTTAAGTGACTTGCCCATAGCCACACAGCTAGTAATTGTCAGAGGCCAGATTTGAACTCAGTTCATCCTGACTCCAGGTTGTTGACTCGGTTAACCAGTTGCCTCCAGTCCCTGGCTACATGGTGGATGTGTCAGCATGGGTAGATTGAAGCTCTCGACCAACTCCACATACTTGGTGCGACCTTTGATGATCAAGTTAAAACAACCTGATTGATCCTCCAAGACCACTGACTAAAGGGGCTCTATCACCTTGGACATTACTAACTTGAAGATGACTTTGTGAGGCTCATTAGCAATCCCATCACATAGACAATAATTGTCATTGTGGTATTTGCCTTTGCCTGTTTCGATATCTTGCAGCTCCTGCCTAGCCCCTTCCTGAGGAACTATACTCTGTCCTTATGAATAGTGACTACAGTGGCTGGATCTGTAGTGTAGAAAGTCACTTCCACACGATTTTTATAGTGAATGTCAGTATCAATTTTTAGCACCCTCTGGTGGGTACTTTAAAAGTTCTAAGACAGCCAACTCAATGCTGTTGATGTAACAGAAGTCAAAAGCCTAGACTTGGCTTGACAAAGTTCCCGTACCAAATTTAAGGTTATGTCTATCTGCTGTTTACTAAGCTCCACCTTACTCAGCATCAATCTGTTGTTGGATAACTGACAGAACTCCAAAGAACCATCAAGCACTGGGAGATCTTCACCAACACTGAATCTTTGTTTCTGTTTGCTGTACTCTGACGAGTCAGGGTGGATGGATTGTAACAACTTAATGAAGTCAGCACTGTCAAATCTGGTCATTTCTTGCAGTGACTTTGTGGGAATTTCTGAGGATTTCCAACTTCTGGTGGAGACCATGGTTTAGTAGCAGGGTATGAGTCATTCAGATTTGGTAAGACTTTATTTGGTGAGTCTCCTCATAGTAGTAATTTCCTACATCCTCTAAATGATGTTGGGCAAGTAATTCAAGAGTCTGGGTCTCTGTTTCCTCTTCATCATAGAAATATCTGACTTTTTATTTTGTGCTTAGAGCTGGCGCCATCTTGCCTCATGCCCTTGTGCTCTGTACATTCCTGCAGTGTAATCTTTTTTTAAATTATTTTTTGTTTTATTTTTAATTTATGGAATAAAACAAGCATTTCTCTAACATGGTATAATTAAAAAGGATGATTGTGCATGAAACTGCAAATCTGTTATGGACAACTTGCTATTCCTTTTAAATATATAATTAAGTTATCACATAAATTTCTTTGTTTTCTTTTTTTTTCTTCCCTCTTCCCCTCCCTCCCACTCCACCCTAGAGATGGCTACCATTAGACACAAATAGGTATATATATATATATATATTACATATATGTAAAATTATTCTACACATATTTATATTTATCAGCTCTTTGTCTGGATGTAGATAGCATCTTTCTTCATATGTAGTCTTTAAACAGTCACTGAGAGACCCTGAAACTAAAACCAATTCTTCAAATATATCACTACTGTAAATTCAGTCTTCATCAAGAAGGCCTGAAAAATAGGATCTGTCCAGGTGAGTTGATATAAAAAAATGAACTAATGTTAAATCATCCAAGCCTTATTCATCCCAGACAATAACTTAATAGCAACTATCCCCACAGATCTTAACTGTTTTTCGTGTCCAATGGATCCCTTTGGAAGTCTGGTGAAGCCAACAGAACCTTTCTCTGAATCATGTTTTTAAATTCATAAAATAAAATACATAGGATAACAAAAGAAACAAATGATATTGGAATAGAGTTTATCAAAATATTTAAAAAATAAGTACATGGATCCTAGGATAAAAACCTCTGCTATAGATAATTAAGTGACCCAATATTGTTAGAATTTATGATAAGTGATAGGGACTGGATGTGTGATTTCATTATATTAGAAACTCCCAGGTAAGGAAACTCCCTTTACCAATGCAGGTTGGCAGCTTCCCTACAACTGAGAAGCAGTGAGATGTTTAGTGACTCACCCAGGGCCACAAGGCCAGTATGAGTCAGAGGAAGGACTCTAGGGCCAGCTCTGTATTAAATACACCATGCTGCCTTGTGATGGGAGGTACTGAATCTGACCTCAGGTCTGCAGATGCAATTGGCTTCTTTGCAATTTGTCTGCTTCTTCCTGCCTTTGTTTCCAGTTGCCTATTCTTTGGAGAAGGAGCAGGACTTCCTGTGCTTTGGCAGAAACTAGCAGACCTAATCTGGGACTTCAGCTGAGACAGCCTGCCACCTACGAGGGACAAGAAAGGGAAGCCAAGGGCTGCCATCCTGCCAGGCTGGGCCTCCTCAGCTGACCCCACACGTCCCTAAGTCTCAGTTTTGCTTATTTTAAAAACAAATATTTTTGTTGTTTTTTATTATCAGATCATTTTCCTTTATCTGATAAAAGTGAAAAAAGTTTTTTTTTTCTATTTAACTTTATCTTTTGCAAATTGTCATTCAGTGGCTTTTCTGATTTAACTTGTAACTTCTCTGTATTCTTGGCCACCTGCCCTACCTTCTGATTTCTAACCATTCCTTGTTTGGACTCATTACTTTGTTTGCTTCCTTATTTGGCCAACTAAACTTCCTTCTGTTTTTCCTTCCTTTTTTGTGAATAAAGGTGGATCTGTTATGTATTTTATGAAGTTGGGTTTTTTTTCTTAAAGAAGACTTCTAGATTTGAAGGCAGTCAGTCAATACATATTTTATTAAGAGTCTGCTATGTGCCAGGCATTGTGCTGAGTGCTAGGGATACAAAGAAAGACAAAAGACAGGCCCTGCTTTCAAGGAGCTTACAGTCTAATGGGGAGACAGCATTATTTAGTTAGTCAATAAACATTTATTAAGAGCCTACTATGTGCCAGGTGCTATGCTAAGCACTAGGGATATAAAGAAAGGCAGAAAACAGTCCTTGTCCTCAAGGAGATTACAGTCTAATAGGGAAGACAACATGCAGAAAATTTTGTTCAAACAAGATAAATGTAGGAGAAATTGGAAATAACCAACAGAGACAGGGAAGACACTAGAATCAAGGGGGTTTGGGAAAAGCTTCCTGTAGAAGGTAGAATTTTAGCTGGAACTTGAAGGAAGCCAAGAAAGATGAGATGCAGAGGCACTGGGTTCAAATCTTGCCTGCCAACTGTTAACTATGTGGCTTTTTTGAGGGGTCTTTTAGAATATCTCCAGAGTTTAGCACAGTGCCTGATATATAGTAGGTGCTTACTAAATGCTTGTTAACTGACTGACATTAGAGCTGAGTCACTTTACTACTTACGGCTTCAGTTTCTTCATTTATAAAATAAAGGGGTTGGACAAGATGTCCTGTAAGATTGTTTCCAGTTCTACGTTTATGATCCTACTAATCGTTTGGGTTATAAGTCTTTCTCATATGACACGTGATATTTGAACAACGAGTAACTTTCTTTGTATCTCTAGTGCTTAGCACAGTGCCTGGCACATAGTAGGTACTTAATAGGCAGCTAGGTGGTGTGTAGAGTACTGAGCCTAGAATCAGGAACATCTGAGTTCAAATCAGACCTCAGACACTAGCTATGAAACCCTAGGCAAGTCATTTAACCTCTGTTTGCCATAATCCACTGGAGAAGGAAATGGGAAACCATTCTAGTATCTTTGCCAAGAAAACCCCATGGACAGTATGGTCCCCAGGGTCATGAAGAGTTGGATATGACTGAAACATGGCTGAACAACAACAGGTGCTTAATAAATGCTTGTTGTTGTTGATGATGATGGACAAGTTTTTTTTAGGTAGCTTTAAAAATGTTTAAAGGAATTCTTCTGAAATATAGCATATGCACCCTACCTTCTTAAACAAAAATTTTTGTTGTTCAGGTGTTTCAGTCAAGTCTGACTCTTTGCGGCCCCATTTGGGATTTTCTTGGCAAAGATACATACTGGAGTGGTTTGCCATTTCCTTCTTCAGATCATTTGGCAGATGAGAACACTGAGGCAGACAGGGTCAAGTGACTTGCCCAGGGTCACACAGCTAGTAAATGTCAGAGGCCAGAATTGAACTCAGTTAGATAAGTTTTCCTGACTCCAGGCTTGGCACTCTATCCACTGCACCACCTAGCTGCCTAAATAGAAATAGCTAGTGCTTGATTTAATTTTTTCTTGAACACCATAATTTTGAACATTAACACACCCAAGGAGGAGTGGAGGATTATTTGCCACAGTCTTAGATTACTATATTTGTTAAGTTCTTGTGTTTATTTTTTATCTATTTTTTTCCCTATTCCCTCCCTTGCCTCAAGGCTGCCACCTGCACATTTTACCACTATCACATCTTCTGAATTCTAGGGCTCTTTCCACTTCCCAAGGTTGGAACTCACGGCAAACAAAAATGGAAGTGAGCGGCATACTGGCTCAACTTCCCCTGCTGATTTGCTGACTCCTATGTGCTATTGGCTTAGAAACTATAGTTATTCCTTCCACATCAACACTTTCCCCATTGCAGTTTCAATATATTGAGGGTCAGCATAGGAAATTAAATGGGAAATTTTTGAGAGTTTTGTGGAAGCTGCATGTGACACCCAAAAAATTTAGAAACTCAGTAATGTATTAAATATATGTATAGTATTGCATAATATCAATCCAAATTTTATGATAAGACACTATAAACACCCCATAAAAGAAAAAGAAAAGATTCAGACTTTTTCTCTGGTAGGAAGGGAAGGTCAAAATATTTTATAAGGATTTTCTAGGTCGAGGGTCACCATGCTTCTAACCCCAACAATGTGGAAGGGATAGCTATAGATCACTAAACTTGTTAGAGCTGTGCGTATACAAAGAGTCAAAAGTTTTGAGTGAAAATTAAATAAAATATGTTGGCTTTTATGTCATTCATTTTAGTTGCTCAGTGGTCTTCTTTTCCCCCCTGACTTTCTGGTTCTCAGATATCTTCCTTGTTAGTGAGGTTGCCAGATAGCTGAATTCAGTGCAATCCAATTCAACAAGTATTTATTAAGCACCCAGAATGTACAAGGCAGTAACCTAGGCTTTGAGTTCTACATAGGAACCTGGAATTAGGAAGACCTAAGTTCAAATCCACCTTCACACACTTAGTAGCCATGTAACCCTGGGCAAATAAATTCTGTTTGCCTCAGTTTCCCTCTCCTCTTCTTAAAACAGGGATAACAATACCACCTACTTTGCAAGGTTGTTGTAGTGATCAAATGAGTTAATATTTGTAAAGTGCTTTGCTAACTTCAAAGGGCCATAGAAATGCCAGCTCTTATAGATATAGAGTCTGACTGTAGCTTCCTAAGGCTATTGAAATCTACTTAAAATGTTTAGATTTTCTTTAGTATTGTCATATACATATGTATACGTAATAATACACACATGTATGCATATATACATATATAGGGAGGGAGGTCATCTATCTGTTTGGTCACATTTTGAAGTTTAATCTCAACCTCAATTAACCTTTAGTTACCTGTTTAGTTAAAACCTGTAGTTTACCTGTTAGATAATCCTATTCATGTCACTTTCCAACTAAGTGGTCTCTGCTGAGGTCTGTAAAGTATTTCCAAATATCCTATAAAGAAAAAAAATTATTTGGAAAACAACATGCTAAAGTTCACCATCAGTAACTTTCAAGCAGATACACCTAAGAACTGGCCTGGGATTATTTTAGAATTTAGCTCCGCCACCTAGTGGTGAACAGTTTTATGACTGCGGGAAGCTGATAATTGTTATATTAAAAGACTGTGTCCGAGTTAAAAACTTGCATTTATATCTTAATGCTGTTCTACTTATATAAATCAGAAATGTTCATTTTTGTGGAAAGAAAATGAAAATGACCACTTAGGAATCTGGAGTTAACTTATCAAGAGGTCCTGTGCCAAATCATTTTAATGGCACTGGTGATTTGTTCCTCAATCCACTTCGGTATTTAATACAGGCATTTAGAAGCCATATTTCATTTAAGAACTGAAGTGGATGGATTATTTTATTTTCAAGCAATAAGGAGATTTAGGCCAGTGCTAGAATTAGTGGGTGAAAAATATAAATGGGGAAAGGAGAATCAGAAAGTCAGAAATAATTTTAATCAGGTTTCCTTTTTTTTTTTTTAATAGCTTTGTAGATTTGGAGCTAAAAGGAAGGTCAGCAATTCTATCCCTCTTTGGTAGGGCCCAACTGGCTCACCATTGTGAAATGAGCCCTTTGCCTTTAAAGGTCTCTGGGTATGAGCAGCTGTTGTTTGCTTGCAAGATGAGAAGCCCTAAGTTAGCTTGCTCTGCTGCCCAGGGGTCAGCTCACCAGTATCCAAATCCCCTCAGTGGAGCTCAATGGTGACCTCTTTCCTGGGCTCTGGTACCATATAGATATATGAGAGGCACTGTGGTGTCTTGGCAAGAGTGCTGCTCGTGGATTAAATGAGATAATATTTATAAACCTCTTAGCACACAGTGGGTACTTAATAAATTTTTGGGCAGGTAGGTGGTACAGTGGACAGAATGCCAGGCCTGTAGTCAGAAAAACTCATCTGATTTCAATTTTGGCCTTAGACACTTACTAGCTGTGTGACCCTGGGCAACTTAACTCTGTTTGCCTCAGTTTCCTCATCTGTCAAATGAGCCGGAGAAGAAAATGGCAAGCTACTCCAGTATTTTTGCCAAGAAAACGCCAAATGGGGTCATGAGGAGTCAGACATGACTGAAAAGGATTCAACAAAAACAAATCAATTCTTGTTCCTTTTTCCTTCCTAGAGGGAGGATGACCTAGGTTTGAATCCTGCCTCTGATACAAGTTGTTGCCAAGCCATTTAACCTGTCTGCCTCAGTTTGCTCATTGTAAAATGGGTATAATAGCTATAATAATACAATATAGTTTACAGTTTGCCTATTTGTAGAATGGGGCTAATAATGACTATAATAATAGCACCTACCTCCCGGGATTGTAGTGATGATCAAATAATATAATGTATGTACAGAAATTTGCAAATTTTAAAGCACTATTTCATTTGAAAGTTGAGTTGAGTAGATTATTTTATTTTTAGGTAACAGAGATTTAGGCCAGTGTTAGAATTAGTAGGTAAAAATGCATATGGGGAAAGGAGATAGTTTTGTTTAAAAAGATCCTCTTTTGAGGTTCTGTGACCACGCACATGCTGCTGAATCTCTCATCAGGACTGCTCTCCACCCTAAGAATCCCGGAATCATCAGAAGCTGGGTCAAGAAATTGACAATGTTGAGCCATGGGATGGACACTGGCCAATGGATAGCCATGTCAATTGTTACACTACCTTACAGAGGGTGTTAGTTCTGCTGATCCTGAGAATCTGAACCAGAAGAATGTTAACTAGATGATATGTCTTGGCAAACTAGGAAGGGCAACATTTCACCTGAAGTGAACGACCATCCCTATTACTTTAACCACATGCCTAATGTGAGAGTCATGGAGCTGTGTCCCCTGGGACACTATTCCATTTGATGGATGAGGAAACTGAGGGCCAGAAAGATAAAGAGACATGCCTAAGGTCACATGGCTAGGGTGTAACAGAGGAAGGATTCAAATACAGGGTCATCGACTATGGATCAGATCCACTTGCTTTCTAATATACTAGACTGCCTCCCTAGGAATTTAGCTAGAGAATGAGAGAACCTGAAAGGGCTTCTGTTTGATTTGGGTCCAGTGATGTGCTGATAAATACTTAACAACCAACTCTCTGGGGGCAAAAGTATACTTTCAACACACTTTTTTTTGGGGGGGGGAAGCAATTGGAGTTAAGTGATTTGTCCAGGGTCACACAGTTAATAAGTGTCTGAGGTCTGATTTGAATTCAGGTCCTCCTGATTCCAGGGCCAGTATTCTATCCACTACACCACCTAGCTGCTACTCTCCCAATATACTTTTAAGTTTAATTTTCATTATTAACATTTTCTCTATAACTTTCTTAAGACTCAGGGGTGGGGAACCTGAATTTTGACTGAATCAGTTAAAGAGCCACACTTGAGGACCTAGAGGGCCACATGTGGCCTCCAGGCCACAGTTCCCCACCTCTGCTGACTCTAGACAATCAACAAAACAATAAATCAAGCCCCGAGTTGTAGCATTTTCTAATTCCCAAGGTATGAATGCTCACACTAAAAATTTAACAATCAGATCTAGAGAGTCCATATACACCAGCTCCAGCATCCAACCCGTGGCTGGTTGGATCCAATGTAATACTCTTCATTTTTCCTAACAGGCATCTTATTAAGCTCATTCTCTCCCCATCACAAATTCCCTTTCGCTAATGCTCCAAAGGCAATATTTCTTTTCTATTGTTGTTCACTTGTTTCAGTTGTGTCTGACTCTTTGTGATCCCATTTGGGTTTGTTTTTTTTTGACAAAGATACTGGAGTGAGTTGCCATTTCCTTCTCCAATTTTACAGATGAGGAAACTGAGGCAAAAAGGTTAAGTGACTTGCCCAGGGTCACACAGCTAGTAAATGTCTGAAGCCAAATTTGAACTTGGGTCTTCCTGACTTCAGGCCTGGCACTTTATCCACTGTGCCACCCAGCTGCCCTTCTTTTCTATTAAAATATACCTAAGAAAGACCACCTTTTAATACTGTTTCTTTCAGAGTTCTACCATTAGCTCTCTATATTCCCTTGCTATATTTTTTCCTCTTTGGTGATCTCTTCTCCATTATCTCCTCCATGCAGATGACTCCTAAATCTCTATCTCTAACCTTGCCTTCTCCCCTGAGCTCCAGGCCTATATATTTCATCATCTATCTGATTAACTATCTCTGCCTAGATATTTCACCAGTAAGTCAAATTCAATGTGTCCAAAACTGAGCTGTTCCTCCATCCTCCCACTTTCCTCCCCTTGAATTTTACCCTTACTTTTCTTCTTTTGTTAATGACATCACCATCATCCTATTCATTTCTCACTCCTTCCTCTCCCCCTGCTAGCTCGTATTAGTGACTTTATTGTTTTAGGAACACTCTCCATTAATGTAGACTGTGTGGAATTGTCTTAAAGGGTTGCCTGGGAAACTGAGTGATTAAATGATTTGTCCATGGTCCCACAGCTGGGTTTGGATCAGAGGAAAATTTGAAGTCAGGTCTTTCTGACTCCAAGGGCATCATTTAGCTACTCTGTCATGCTGCCTTCCCTTCTAAGACATGGGACCATAGAATTTCTGAATTAAAAGGTATCTTAGGAATTATTCAGTCCATTTCACTCTTCTTAAACACCTCTAGTCATGGGACATTCGCTATCTTCCAACATATTTCATGTCGTTTTTGAATGTAGCTATAATTGTTAAGACTTTTTTTTAATGTCAATCCCAAATCTACCTTTCTTTAGCCTCTACCTATTTTTCCTTATTTTTTCTTTTTGGTCAGTCTAAAGAAATTTAATCCCTCCTTCCTAGGCAGCTAGGTGGCACAGTGGATATAGTGCTGGTTAAACACACAACCAAAGGAAATGCTTAAAAATGAAAAGCAAACAGGTATATGAAGCCTCATAATACCCTCATATACTCTAAATCTGGCCTCAGATACTAGCTATGTTACCTTGGGCAAGGCACTTTGCCTCAGTTTCCTCAACTGAAAAATGGGAATAAAAATGGCATGTCTTGTTGTGAAGATCAAAAGAGATAACATTTGTAAGGCACTTAGCAGAGTATCTGGCATGTAAGAGGCTTAATAAATATTTATTTCTATAAGTCAGCCCTTAAAATTTGAGAATATAGTTAATATTTTCTCATTAAGTCTTCTCTAGTCCCCAGTTTCTTTAATTCAAGTCTTTGTTTGTTTTGTTTTTTGGCTGGGCAATGGGGCTAAGTGACTTGCCCAGGGTCACACAGTTAGTAAGTATCAAGTGTCTGAGGCCGGATTTGAACTCCGGTCCTCCTGAGTCCAGGGCCGATACTCTATCCACCTGTCCCTAATTCAGTTCTTAATCTGTGTGTGTGTGTGTGTGTGTGTGTGTGTGTGTGTGTGTATGTGCGCGCGCGCGTGTGTGAATCCTTTTGAGTCTAGGGAAGTCTATGGACCTCTTCTTGGAATCATATTTTTAATGCATAAAATAAAAGTTGTTCAGTCATGTCCAACTCTTTGTGACCCCTTTTGGGCTTTTTTCAGCAAAGATATTAGAGAAGTTTGCCATTTCATTCTCCAGCTCATTTGACAAATGAAGAAACTGAGGCAGACAGGGTCAAGTGACTTGTCCAGGGTCACACAGCTAGTAAGTGTCTGAGGTCAGATTTGAACTCAAGTCTTCCTGACTCCAGGCTGGACGTATATCTGCTACACCACCAAATGCTCCTAAACTAAAATACGTAGGATTATATTGAAATAGTTACATCAAAATATAAAAAAAGCTCATGGACCCCACTAAGAACTTGCTCTTTAAGTGATTCTTTTGTAATCCTGTTCCTAGTCACTCACGTCTGATTTTAGTTCCTAATCAAGTTTTTGGCAAAACATTTGTAAATATCCTACTCTTCTAGAAAGCGTGGAGAGATGTGGGCTACGTGATACCTTCAGTGGCTGGACTCAAAGAGTAGCTGGTATTGGTTCAATGTTAACTTGGTGGTAGGTCTCCAGGAGACAGCTTCAGGTACTGGTGCTTGGCTCTATGTTGTTTAATGTTCTTATCAGTGACTTAGAAAAAGGTACCTGTTGTACTCTCATCAGATTTGCTTATAGCAAGAATATGTGAGGAATAGCAAACACAGAGTTTGGCGGAGTCAACATACAAAAAGATTGAGACAGGTTAGAGCACTAGATGAAATGCAATAGAAACAACCTAAAAAAAAAAAACCCAAAGTTTAAAAAATCAACCTCACAAATATAGAATAGGGGATGCATGGTTAGAGAGTAGTTTTTCTGAAAAAGAGCTGGAGGACTTAGTGGACCACACGCTGAGTTAACAGCGTGATCAGTGTGATCAAGAAATCAAAAAAGCTAATGGGGTCTTGGACCATTTGAGAGGCATAGTTTCCAAGAATAAAGAGGTGACAATCCCTCTGTACTCTTCTCTGGTCAGACCACACCTGTAGTATTGTGCGCACTTCTGAATAACACAATTTAAGGATGTGAATGAGCTAGAGAGAGTTCAGAGAAGAGCAGCCATGATAGTGAAGGGACTTAACTGCAAGAACTGGTTGAAGCAACTGGAAATGTTTAGCCTAGAGAAGACTTGGGTAGGACATGATGGCTATCTTCAGGTATTTGACTTTCTTGTAGGGAGGGATCATATTTAGACTTAAGTTCTATTTGGTCGCAGAGTATGGAGCCAGGAGCAATGGGTGTAAGATGCAAAGATGAACATTTTGACTTGGTGTTAGGAAAACATTCTTACAACCAGAGCTGCCCAAGAATGCAATGGGCTGCCTTGGAAGGTAGTGAGCTCCCTAGCATTGGAGGTTTTCAAGTAGAGTCTGGAGAACCACCCACTGGCTCTTTCATTTGGGTGTCAGCTGGACTAAATAACTATTGAAGTCCATTTGCACTCTAAAATTCTGAGATTTGGTGTTTCAGTGACTTTGCAGAGGCTCCAGTTTGTTTATGTCCTTCCTGAACTATGATACCCAGACCTGTGCACAATACTCTGGACATTGCTTGACCAGGACAGAATACGGCAGGATCATCACTTTCCTAGTCTTCAATGCTAAACTTCCATATTATAGCCCTGAATTGAGTTAGGCTTTTTTGGACCCTTGTGTTATATTTCTGACTCATAGTTAACTTCCAGTCTACTAAACCTTCCAGGTGTTTTAAAATTTTTTAAAAAAATACATATCAGATTGCATGCTGTCATGGGAAGGGGGAAGGAGATGGAAGGGAAATTTAGAACTCAAAATCTTATAAAAGTGAATGTTGCAAACTGAAAATAAATAATAATAATAATTTAAAAATAAAAATTTTAAGTATCCAAATGATTTGCAATCTAGTCATATTTCCCCAACCCTATACTTGTGAAGTTGATTTTTTTTTTGATCCAAGTATAAGACTTACTTCTTTTAAACTTTATTTTCTTAGACCCAACCCATCATTCCAGTCTGCCAGTATATTTTGGGATCTCATTTCTGTCTCATCCAACATACAGGACCATTTCCAAAGTCTTAGAGCAGTTTTAAGCTATTAAAGTTTATTTAAGCTATTAAAACTTACAACTGCACTAAAACTTTTAGGCCAACCTGTCTTTTGATATGATATCATAACCTTGTGTTATCTACAAACTTGATAAGCATGACACCTAATCTTTCATATAGGTTATTGATAAAAATGTTGAATGGAGTAGGATCAAGTGTAGAACTATGCATCACTCTATTATAGACTTTCCTGAGGGTTGATTCTGATCCATTAATCAATATTCTTTTAGTCCAGTCATCTACTCCATTCAGTATCTACTCAAATACTATTCAGCTCATATTCATTCATATTCTGATATTGTTAGTGAGATTCTGTCAAATACCTTGTTGAATTCCACATATACCATATTTACAACATAGTCTGGCATGACTTCTTTTTTTTTTTTTTTTTTTTTTTTTTTTTTTTTTTTTTTTTTTT
>NW_020954813.1:412795-414809 GCF_900497805.2 Vombatus ursinus
GACTGGTGCTCTACCCACTGCGCCACCTAGCTGCTCCTGGCATGACTTCTTAAACCCACGTTGCCTTCCCTTTCTAGATGCTCAGAAACTACCCCTTTAAAAATCATAATGCTTCAAAGCTATTGTCACAAATTCCACTCCCATTGATGAGTTGGGTCTCAAAAATATGGCTTCTAACCTACTTACTCTGATCAAGACAATGATACAAGACAAGTACAAAGGACCCATGATGAAAAATGCTATCTACCCCCAGAGAGAAAACTGATGATATCTGAATGCAGATTGAAGCAGACTTTTTTTACTTTCTTTATTTTTCTTGTTTTTTTTTGTCTGTGTTTTCTTTTGCAATATGGTTAATATGGAAATATGTTTTGTATGACTTCACATGTATAATTGATATCAAAAAGCCTGCCTTTTCAAGGAGGAGGAAGGAATGGGAGGGAGAGAATTGGAATTCAAAATTTTCAAAAATGAATCTTAAATTTTTTTTCACTTGTAATTGGGAAATGTTTAATGAAATAAAAATATATTTCCAAAAGAGTATGGCTTCTATATCCCCTTAGGGCTCTAGGATTAGCCTTGAAGGGTTGGAAGCTTTTTTTTTTAATGCTATAGCCCCTACAAGCCCCCATCTGTGTGTTTCCTGCCATAATTATCAGTTAACCAGATAATTAGTTATTTTTTTAAAGTATATTTCCTAAGGTGGTATAATAAGGATTGCTGGCACAAATATCTTCCAAAAGTCTGGGACTCATTCTCTCCCATCTGAATCTTTGGGAAAGTGGGTTCCAGTTGAAAGAACAGGTATGGCAAAGAGGTCACTAAGAGCTCCTGGAAATCTTTTTGTGGATTCATCAAAATGTCCCCCTTAGGCATGGGTTAGCTAGACTTCTGGGCTCCTTATAGAACTTTGGATCTTCCTTTGTTCATCTCATCCAGTCGGTTTTCAGCTCCTGATGCAGACACTGCAAACAACCCCTTGGTCAGGTAGAGATGATGCCAAGGTCATCCACTGAATCCCGGGCCATCGCCAGTCATCCTGACTTTCGTCTTTCCCCTGGCCTTCGATGGCACTGGAGGACAGAGAGAACCTGACACTTTATGCAACTCTGCCTCATTTAAATCCAATTCACGTGCAAGTCAAGACATCACCTGGTGATGTCACTGGTTTTCTTGGAAACAAAGAAAGGACAATTTGCTCCTATTTCCCATTCCAACTGGCTTGGTAGTTTTCTTTCTTTTCTTTTTCTTTTTCTTTTTTTAAAAATTATTTTTTAATTTTTAGTTTTCAACATTCACTTCCTTAAGATTTTGAGTTTTAAATTTTCTTTCCCTCCTTCTCCTTCCCCCTCCCCAAGATGGTGTGTGATCTGAAATAGGCTCTACTTATATATTCATATTAAGCATATTTTCACATTAGTCATGATGTAAAGAAGAATTAGAACTAATGGGAGGAACCATGAGAAAAAAGAAGTAAAACAAATCAACAAAAGAAAACGAGAGCAAATAGTATGCTTTCATCTGCACTCAGACTCCATGGTTCTTTTTCTGGATGTGGATAGCATTTTCCATCATGAGACTTTTGGAGATGTCTTAGATCCTTGCATTGCTGAGAAGAGCTAAGTCTATCAAAGTCAGCCATCTCACAATGTGGCTGTTACTGTGTACAATGTTCTCCTGGCTCTGCTCTCTTCCCTCAGCATCAGTTCATATAAGTCTTTCCAGGTTTTTCTGAAGTCCTCTAGCCCATCATTTCTTATAGCACAATAGTATTTCATTCCATTCGTATACTACAACTTGTTCAGTCATTCCCCAATTGATGGATATCCCCTCAATTTCCAATTCTTTGCTACCACAGAGAGAGCTGCTATAAATAGTTTTGTACATATGGGTCCTTTTCCCATTTTTATGATCTCTTTGGGATGGTATTGCTGGATCAAAGGGTTTGCACAATTTTATAGCCCTTTGGGCTCCAAATTGCTCTCCAGAATGGTTGGATCAGTTTACAACTCCA
>NW_020954813.1:414953-424719 GCF_900497805.2 Vombatus ursinus
TCAGTTACTCAGTGGTTTTACTCAGGCCCCAGAGACCTCTGACCAAGTATCTCAGCCAATCTGAATAGACTACATACCAAGCCTAATGAGGGGTCCAGGCCTTAGTCACACCTAGTAAATAATCTGGATAGGTTTGTAACTGATAAATGTATCAGGGCGTAACATCTCATCACTTCCTCTAAGTGGGGTGGGATAATTGCTGAGGCTGTTCCACTCTCCTAAATACAGTCTAGAATTTTGTAAGGAATCACGTTCACGCTTCAAATGGCTACTGATTGCTTATGTAGAAATAGGTAGTCCCTTTGGATCATTTTCTGTCTCAACAAACCCTAACTGGTTAGTCAGTTGGGAGAAACCCTGTGCCTACCCCCAAATTACAGACTTCATATTCTGTCTTTTATTATAGTTATCTGTTCAGTTATTTTCTCTCCTCCATTTGATTATAAGCTGCTTGAAGACAGATACTATGTTTTGTTTCATATTTGCATCCTCTGGGAAGGCTTGCATGCAATAAATGTTTTATAAATGTTTGCTAAACTGAATTAAATTGAGAGACTATATCCTTGAAATTCATTACGTGTTAGATTCCTTCAGCATTTAGGATAGGAATATAATATTTAGAGGTTAACCTGGGATCCATAGATAGATTTTAGGGTTCTGTAAATTTGAATCAGAAAAATTATATCTCTATTTTTACTAATCTTGGGATTCCTTTCTAATCCTATATATTGTTTTTATACATTTCAATGCATTTCTTCAGCTTCATCAGATTGCCAAAAGAGTCCATGATACAAAAAAAGTTAAGAAATTCTGGCCTAAAGGAACTTTAGTTATCATTAAATCTAAATGCCTTCATTTTGCAGATGAGAAAGCTGAGACCTATGTGACTTGTCCAGGAGAAGAGAGGTATTTGTCTCCAGGCATTATTATTTCCTGGGACCTGAAATACAAGTCCTAAATTTTAAGGGATTGACATCAAGATAAATCACTGACTAGGATTCAGAAAACCTCAATGTGATGTTAAGAGTTTGAAGCCATAGTCAAAAGAAAATCTAAAGCAGACTTATACTGTATTAATAGGAGAAGGAAGCAGGTGTCAATGATTCTAACTCTGCCCTGGGCAGACCCCATCTGGCGTCAGTGTTGGGAATCCCATTTCAGGAAGGATCTTTTCAAAGCTAGGGTTTATCCAGAGAAAGATTACCAGGAAGATCATGAGACTCAAAGTCATGCCATCTGATGATGGCCTGAAAGAACTAGGAATGTTCATTTGGCCTGAAGGAGAGAAGACTGATAAGAGACAAGATCCCTGCCTATAAATACTTGAAATAGTATCAGGTGTTTTTGTGTTTTTGAAGTACTTGCATAAGATATCTCATTTCCTTATCAGTGAAACAGGGTGCAGTTGGACTAAGGTCCCTTCTAGCTTTCCATCTATGATCCTATTAATGTTTGAGCCACATAACAACCCTGGGAGATTTACTACAACTATTATTACCTTCATTTTGCAGATGAGAAAACTGAAACTCATAGAGCTCTCTGGTCACATAGATGGTAAGTTTATCCAGGCAAGATTCAATCCCAGGGCTCTCTTGACTGTAGGTTCCATGTTCTTTCTACTATACTATATTGTCACAGAGAAGAGGAATTTGCCTTCTTTTGCCACAGGGAGGCAGATTTCAGATCAGTACAGAGAAGGACTTCTTTATAATCACAGCTATAGTGAAAGGGAACACACTGCCCCTCCCTACCCCCCCCCCCAAAGTCATATGTTTGCTGATGCTAGAGGTCTCTGAGCAGAGGCAGGACGGCCACTCATCAGGAATTCTGTAAACGGGATTCCTACTTCAGATAGAGGTTTAAAACAAATCTGCCATCACTTTCAATTTGGAGATTCTGTTATTATTTGAAATCTGAGTTCTATTCTCAGTCGGATCTGGTGATTATATTGCTTAACAACAAATAGAATGAAGGTGAAATAACTTCCCTTCCCAGCTGTTGCTACATGGCTCCAATCCGGTATCACTAACTGACCAGTGACATTGCAAACTGGGAATCTCAAAGATAGTGTGCAAATTCATCTTGTCCCAAACAGAACTTACTATCTTCCCCACTCCCTCCAAGCCTGAATGTCCTTATTTCTAGGGCACCACCATCCTTCTGGTCTTCTAGGTTTGCAACGTCAGACTCATCAATCAGGGATTATTTCTGCTTTTTTTCTATATCTCTAGAGCTTAGTACAGTGTCTGATACACACAGCAACTGCTAAATGAAGGCTTGTTGACTGAGCTGATGGGCACGATCACTTGCCAAATTCTGTTCTTTCTACCTAAACAGCATCTCTCACATCCAACTCTTACCTACTATGCATACACTATATATATGTATGTGTGTCTGTGTGTGTGTGTATCTATCTTCCATATAGTATGTTTTATTAAAAAGAAGATATATTAAATACATAATATGGTATCATATACACACATGTGTATATATGTATATATACACATATACATATATATATGCATACATACACATATATATGCCAATGTTGGCATGTATTCCCCTAGAAGAATACTGTACAGACAGAATATACTGAAAAAATGTCTGTTAAATGAAGGAATGAGCAAGTTAATTCATTTAGACCTTTTGATTTTTGCTTTATAATATCTCTCATTTCCAATAAAGTCTTCCTTCACTGCCTCATTGGTTATTCTACTTAGGTTCCATATTACTTCCTTCTTTCTGGTTACCCTGACTTCTATTATCACAGTCACATTAGCTTTTTTTGGACAGAGCTTCACACTTCACCTGTAAAATGAGGAAACTGAACTAGATGGCCTCCAACATCCCTTCCACAGCAGTCCTCAATTCTTTTTTTTTTTAAATGGACTTCTATTTTCTTTTTTTGGGGGGGTTTTGTCTTTTTTTTTTGGTTGGGCAATGAGGGTTAAGTGACTTGCCCAGGGTCACACAGCTAGTAAGTGTTATGTGTTTGAGGCCAGATTTGAACTCACGTCCTCCTGAATCCAGGGCCTGTGCTCTATCCATTGTGCCACCTAGTTTGCCGATAAGGGCTTCAAGTACAATTCTGGTGATTGATTGAGGACTGGCTGTTGCCTGAGGACTCCCCTGTCTGAGTTTAGAGAGGTTCCTTACCAAGTTGACTTCAGGGTGATGAATTTTTCAGCCACAGTACTCTTTGAATATCTAAAAAGTTATAGGGTGTTAGGATATATGCCAACGGATGGAGAACTTGTAGTGAAGAAATCATGGATCCTTGAACCCAGGAGTCCTGGAGCCAAAAGCAGAGAGGCTTTGACCAATTCCACCTTGTCCTAAAAAGTTTGCAGATCTCCAAAATGGCTCCTGACAATGTTGAGAAGAGAGAGAGGGAACAATGGACAATTTCTTTAACTACTCAAGTTTTCTCTGGGAATTTTCTATTCCAACCACCTCTTCAGGAGAGATAGCATTCCATCCATTTAGTGACTCTTTGGTGACTGAGAATGATTCATCTTGTTATTTGTATTCCTAATTACATTTTTGTTTTGAAGTCTTAATTAAATGTTTTTTTCCCTTTGTCTTTGTTATTGAATTAGTGTCTATTGCAGTGCTCTACTGAATGGGGGCTTGGGCTGTGATTTGCATAACTGATCATCCACAATGGACAAAATGAACTTGGGAAAAGTGTCTAGGAGCTCCAGAGTCAAAGTTCCCAGAGCTTTCAAGGACCTAGTTATTATAAACCTGCACCTTCCTCTGATTTCTCACTGCTATCCTGGTTTAGTCCCTTATTACCTCTTGCTGAGACGACTGCAATAGTCTCCTAATTGATCTCTCTGACTTTAGTCTATGCTCCCTTCAATCCATCTTGCACAGCACAGAGAAATTAGCCTTACCAAATTGCAGCTTTGATAATATCAGTCCCCTGAAAAACTATCAGTGATTTTGTGCTGCCTACATAAAAAAAAAAAAATCGATGCTCCCTACACTTACACAGAGTAGGCACTTTACTGTGAATTGAACTCAAGCCCTTCCTTATGCTGAAGGCACTTCAGAATCTGGGCCCAAACTATTTCTTGTAACAATGACAGCTCACATCTATATAGCACTCTAGGGTTTACAAAGACAACCCTCCCATGGAGGTAGGTTAGGTTAGTTTTGTTGACAACCATTTTATAGATGACAAAATTGAGATGCATAGAGGTTACAACCCTTACCCATAGACAAGCAGCTGACAAGGGCAGAATTTGTACTTTTATGCAAGTCTCCTGACTCCTGGTCCAAGGTGGTCATGTCATTAGCCTGGAGTAGAGAAGGCTCAGGGAAACATTGTAGTGATCTTTAAGCGTATGAAGGACTGCTATGTGGAAGAGGCATCAGATTTGTTTTGCATAGCCCAGACGGCAGAATTTAAAACAAGGGTGGAAGCTACAAAGGGCAAATTAAGGCTTGATTTGAGAAAATCTTCCTAAAATTGGGCTATTCAAAAGGGAAGTGGTTTGCCTTATGTAATAGTGGGTTTCCTGTCACTAAAGGTCTTCAGGCAAAGGGATGACCACTTGTTGAGGTGTCGAGGAGAGGATTCTTTGCCAGGTGCAGATTGGACTAAATGGCCTTTGGGGTCCTTTACAACTTTAAAATGTTGCTAGCATAGTTTTCCAAGATGGCAGTTGGGAGGCTAAGAATAAGGGTCGTTGGGTTATGGGGTGGTGAGCTACTCAATCTGTCTGGAGTACAGACTATGTGATGCTTAGTAAAGAGAGAAGAGGCTGGAAAGGTAGGAGAGGATGGAGTGAGTTTATGGAAGAAGAATGGCCCTTGAATGTCAAGATTCAAATGGGAAACCACTGAACTTCTAAGAGGAAGAATGAGATGATCTAATGTATTCATTAAAAAGCTCATTTTGGCAGTGGAATGAAGAATGGATTGAAGAGGATAGCATTTGAAGGATGGGAGACATCTTATTATTGTGATATTCAGACAGAAAGAGGTCATAAGCAAGAATGAGGTGGTTGCAATGGGAGTAAGAAGGAAGAAAGATAATGGAAAGGTAGAGTAGATAGGCTTTGGCAACTATGTAGGGAATTAGGATGAGTTAAAGATGGCCTTCAAGTTTTAACCCTGGTTGGCTATGAAGATTACAGGGTCATCAACAGAAAGAGGGAACTTGGTGGGAAAGGTAGCTATTTTGGAGGGAGATGATGTTGAATTTGAGGCACTGGCAGGCTACCCAGTTGGAGAAATTGAACAGTAAGTTGGAAAACTGAGACTGGTTCCTTGGAGAAAGGCTAAGGTTGCAGAGAGAGGTTTGGGATTTGCAAGAAGAAATATGATTATTTTACCCACGGGGAAGTATTCATTTTTGTAAATCCTATCCACCCTCTGAGCCTTGGTTCAAGTCTCATTTCCTCAAATCCTTTCCAGACTTTTCAGTTCACAGTGTTGTCTGCCGCCCCTGAAGTCCTTCTAGAGACTTTGTTCTACTTAGTGGACACTTGTCTTATGTGTCTTTGAATCTTAAATGGAAACAAAGTCCTCCAATACTTTATCATGGCAGAAGTTGACTCCTGCCCTCCAGATGGTTGCGATAAAAGGGCACAAGCTCTTTCGGGTCCTATTAAGCTACTGGGAAAGGCTTTGAGTATGGGTTCAACATGGACTGACCACTGCTATTCTGGATTAGGCCTGACTCAGGCCAATCCCCTGGTAATTTATGTTCAATATTGGAAGAAAATCATTCAACAGTTATTCAGAGAAGATTTACTTCACCATAGCAGGAGAAGGATATTCAATAAGGATATGCACCTTCAATTGACTCGATTGTGGGAAGCTCCCTTACCCATTCTTTCCATCAGCCAACCATCAGTGAGGGCACTGGCAATTGCTCTAAATAAAAAGTATTTTATACTCAGGTGACCAAGAAGTGATGTCAACAGCCAAATCTTTAGTCCCCTGAGCCAATCCAGCCTCCATGTTGATTGTAGGATGCGTCTTTTTTCAGCCCCAGCAGTTATCAAAGATTATCCACCTAGTCACAGAGTAGTTCTGATCTGTATCTACAGAAAAAATTCCCATGTCAATGAAATCATGGATCCTTGGAATATGGAAGTATTGTCAGTTATCTGTCAATGAATGATATGAAGCAGCATTATATAGTGGATAATGCTGTGGACTTGGAGTCAGGAAGTCTGGGTTCAAATCCTGTCTCAGACACTTATTAGCTGTATAACCCTGGACAAGTCACTTAAAGTTTCTGTGCCTCAGTTTCCTTATCTGTAAAAGGAGGGAGTTGTATTCAATGGCCTTTAAGTCCCTTCCATATAAACCCACAATCTTAAATATTTATTCTCTCTCTCTAATTAGACTATAAGCTGCCAGAAGGCAGGCATTGGATTCACTCCTATAGATCTCTTTGTTTCCCCAGTAACCAAACAGTAGCTTGAACAGAATAAAGGTCTCAAATTTGTTTATTGATTGAAGGGGGACAAAATGTTTCCTTTTTCCTCTGTTTAACCCAAATCTCTATATTTAAAAAAAATTCAGGTTTCTCTCTTCTGTCTTCTGTTACTGTGGTCCCCCTCTTGTCACCTAACACTTCTCTGCCTTGCCATGAGGTGAATCCTGAATGGTGGCAGCTGGGTCTAGGAAGGGCTTATGGCAGGAGAAATGGAAGGAATCTAAGGAAACTCCAAGAAAGATGTGTTCCAACTCTTGCTATAGAGGGTTTGGCTTTTTGCCCACCATTTGTCCCAGTGCTCAGTATTACGCCCCTCCAGTGTTTGGCACAAAGCCCGCTACATAATTAGCCGTAATACATGTTTGTTGATTGATTGGTTGCAGGGATAAGGGATTGCTACCTGTTCTTTGGAGGAAAAAGAAAGCTGAAACTTGGTCAGAGGGGACTGAAGTAATGAGGGCACAGAAAAACTAAGTAATTATCATAGAAAATACCAAGAGTTGTAGAAGGGTAGGCAAAAACAATAAAGATTTTGGATGAAAAATAAATCAAAGTCAAAGGCATCAGAAATGAATATGACTGGAGATTCTTTTTTTTTTAATAAGAAACTGACGAGTTTAGTCTTTGAGAAACACAATGATATGAAAAGCATAGTAAAAATAATGAATACAGAAGGGTATATAATATGGTCAGCTAGGGAGCTGTCTGGGATGACTTTTGCACTAATTATTAAGTAGCCCATCTCTCATTTTCAGTTCAAACTAAACTCCTGTAAAATCCCTGTGTAAGGTTTGCTGGAGAAGGCGATAGGAGGATATTCAAGCCAAAGTCACTATGGAAATAGGAGGAACAAAGGAAAATTCTTAAAAGTCTCTGGGTAAAGATAAAAGGAGGAGAGAATAAAGAGGATCTCCCAGCAGGGGAATGTGACAGATCTCCAAATCAGGAAGTCAGAGAAGATGAAGTGGAACAAGGTCTAATCTCTCAATCCAGGGAGATGGGAGAGAGATTTCAGCTACCCAGTTAACTTTTAGATAACTCAGTCAGGAGGAGAGAGCATTGAACAGAACTTGAAACACAGTAAGGATAAGTTTTATTCTCTCAGTAAATGATGCGAGAAGAGCAAAGAGAATTGAAAATGGGCCTAAGCTATAAAGATTTTATAGAAAGTCTGGGTATCTTAAGCTGGCTAGCCAATAGGAACCACCCTAAAAGAGCAAAGGGATAAATGTATGAATTACTTCAAAATTTTAAACTATGAATCTGATGGATAAATAGTTTTCAAATTTTTTTAAAAAGATAGTCACTTAAGGAAACAGATAAAGGCAAAACCTTTTTAGCATGAGTTCCAGACCCCGGCATAACATAACTCAATTCTCTTATTTAATAGAAAAACTCTTAAAGAAACATTTGCTAATTGTGAATTTCTAGGTGTAAAAGTTATAATGTTATTGCCAATATGAGTTGTAGCATTATTTTTATAGAGATCAACTGCTATTTCTTAATGAATGAATGAAAAAAGCACTTACTAAGCTCCTATTATATGCTGAGTACTGTGCTAGGTGTGGGGACACCAATATGAAAGTGAGTCAGTAGGAGCTTCTATTCTCATAGAGAGAGACAACAAATATTGGGGAGTGGTAGCCAGGAAAGGCAATTTTGGCCTGGGGGAATCACACAGATAGTGAGTGGAAGGCAATCAGTTGTAGTACTGATCTGATCACTGTTCTCAAAGGAAGGTGGAAAAAATGCGGGATGGCTGGATGAGAAGTGAGGCATTGTATGGTGCTGGCTAAATATGGTGGGTTAGATATCTTTGCCCCAGGAATGAACATGCTTTTAAGCTTAATCTGCATTACTTTCTTAAGTCTAGACAATCAACAAAACAATAAATCCAGTCCAGATTTTTTGTGTTTGTTCACGTAGGAGGTGTAAATGTCACATTGAAAATTTAATAATCAGCTTTCCCCTTTGGAGTTGGCTTTAGCACACCTCTAGTTTGCCTTCACCTACTCACAATCAGGATAGCTCAGCCCCAGGGCAGAATTTCAAAGCTCAGTGGATTAATTTCCACAATATGTTCTCTGGAGGCCTGATCCAGAAGCTGTTGTTTACTCAATGACTGATTTTCAAGAAGAGATTCCAGATGGCTATATCCATAGGTAGGCATCCTCCGCTCTGGCTTGGTACATCTATGGTTTTTATGCTTGGAACTTCCACCAATAGACGTCTAAGATAGCCTGCCTTTTAGGAAAGTCTAGAAAGAGAGTGCTAAAGTTATAAACAGAAACTGAATTCTACCCAACAGGCATTTATCAAGCAACTACTATATTTTGGATTTGCAATGGGTACAAAACCAAAAATAAAAATAACCCCTACCCTCCTGGAGCTTACTTTCTATTGAGAGGGAACAACATGTGCCCACAAAAGTAAATATAAAATATATACCAAATTAACTCAGGAGATTAAGGAAAGGGCTACAAACCTAGTGGGTTCCAAAAAGACCAATATGGGAAATCGAACCGAACTTGAGCTGAACCTTGTAGGGATTCCAAGAAGGAGAGCATTCCAACCTGTTCAAAGTTGTGGAGCTAGAGGGTAGATTATCAAAGATGGAAAGACCATCCAGTTTGCTTGAACCATAAAGTGTGTGCCAGGGGATAATGTGAGATATGTGAGGAAGACATGATTGGATCCAAACTTTGAAGGGCTAAACATAGGTTACTGTGTTTGTTCCCAGAGGTAAAAGTAGCCACTGGGGCTTTTTGAATAAGGGAGTGACATGGTCAGATCTGTTCCTTAGGAATTGATTTATGTGTTGATTGCCTTTCTCTCCTCTCTGCCATCTTGGCTCTGCCTCTCCCGTGATTGTCTTTCTCAACGGGTGAGAAGAGAGAGAACTTGGAAATCAAAATTTAAACAATGTTAAAATTAAGCAAATGAAAGAAAAAAGGAATATTGATTTAGCAGCTGTGTGGAGGTTGAATTGTAGAAGGAAGAAAATGGAGGTAGAGAGAAATTAGAAAGATGTGACAATGGTCCAGGTAAGATGTAAAGGACTCCTGGACTAGGGTGGTAGTCATGTGAGTGGAGTGAAGGGGATGCATATGAGAAACATGGAAACAGAATCCATAAAATTGGCAACTGATTAGATATGGGTGGTGAGGAAAAGGGAAGAGCCAGGAATGATTCCTAGGTTGCAAACCCAGGGGCCTGGAAAGATGCTAGTGACAGAAAAAAAGTCTAGGTGCTAAAGATGTATGTGTGTGTGTGTGTGTGTGTGTGTGTGTGTGTGTGTGTGTGTGT